>NC_064631.1:280470766-280773969 GCF_023864275.1 Schistocerca cancellata | reverse complement strand
CTCTCCCTCTCCTTCTCTCTCTCTCTCTCTCTCTCTCTCTCTCTCTCTTCTGATGCTTTCTTTGTATATTGTCTTTGAGTAAAAGTATTCTCTTTAATCGGCATCATGTACCAATTTTCTGAAACACACAAGGGTACATGTGCAGAACGTTGATACTACAAAAGTGCATAAGGCTTTATCATGATATTCATTAGAAGTGCAGGATATTTCTTATTGTAGTTACCGTACCTGTATTTGTGAGCTCAGTTTACCTTCATTTTTCACATCTTAGTATTCCTCGCCAAACCATTGCATCCAAGGGTGGTATTCGTATTGCTGTAAAACTCTTTTAACATCACTAAGGTGGGCTTCCGCCGGATGACAGTTGCATCCCCTGCGAACAGTAGATAGAAAATAGTGAAACAAGTTCTGCGTCTTCAGTTTCTTTTTCTCACGTACCTTTACCTGACGTGGCAAGTTATTACTCAACAGCTTGGTGCCACATACTACCGGCGTATTTTACACTAACAATCCTCATTGTCTCGGCGCTCAGTACATCTCACTACTGGCATCAAATAATAACTAAACACGCAAATCGTCCTTTCAAGGCAAACTCGTCCTACTTCTCAACCAATACACTCATTGTCTTTCAATTCTGTCTCAGCTGTTAAAAATCAGTCACAAGTACTCCACATACATTCGTCTCCTTCCTCTTCCTTCTCAACCAGCACATAGTTATGAAAATGGTTAACATACATTAAAATAATTTCTTGAGGTGTTAGATGTGTAGTCAACCTTTCGATCTGCTACTACTGAGGGTCGCACTCTCATAACGTCAATATGAAAAATTTTTCTCACTCTGTGTGCAATCCAGTGTACTTAAGTATTTTTACCTTACAAATCAGCATCAAGTACGTGATTTTAAAATATTATGTCTTCAGTATCGGCAATTTGCAACACATTTATCAGAGAGTATCCATATACACCACTGCATGTACAGTCGTGCTCGAAAGTATCCGAACGAAAGGAATTGCAATTCGCCTTATTTGCATGCAACCCGCATAACGCAGCTGTGTAGCAGGTCCTCTAAGCGTTACTTGCTACAGTCTTTTGAATATTGAAAATGGTTCCAACAAGTCACCACTACGAAACACTGCTCTGTATCGCAATAACTCAAGATGTAAAGTAATACCACGATACTACAGATATCAGGGAACACCTTATCACAGATAAGCCTGTCCTTAAGGCTTATTACTGTAAATGACATACCTGAAATATTAGCACTCTTATTATTACATCAGATAGGTAATGCACGTAGTAAGTTCGTCGTATTCATGAATTCCTCTTCAAAGTAAAATACCGTACTTACTATTTAACACAAAATGACATTAAAAATTTAAGTTATTCACGAGCAGCTAGTTGAGAATATGTATGAACTTCAAATGATACGACGAACCGTCTAGTTCTGCATGTGGATTCAAACCCAGGCCATGGAGACTAAGCAAAGATTTTGTGACTGACAGAAACTAACAGTCATTCCTAACTAGGCATACAGAGAGTGATATACCTCGATTTTAGACAGTTTCGGTAAGCAAATATCAACTTTAAATTATACAACGTACACATTTTTAATGGACGTGAATTCTTACCCAGCATCTATTGTCCCTATTGACGAACTAATCAAGAAGTTAAATATTGCTTCCTCACAAGTAAATTACTTGAAATGCCGTGTGGTAATGCTTCGTGTTGGATAGGGGTTCCAACCCAGAACCTAATTTGATTGTTATCGAAACACAATCCACTGTGACATATCGGATTTTCTCGGCAGTAGCTAGATGTTTTAACTGAAATGACGAGACGAAAAATTAATTTTTTCCTACCCACGACTCGAACCCGGCACCTATCGCTGTTATATTCTACACCAACAGCAACATTTGAGCATGTTTGAACTAGAATTATATGACTAAGAGCTCAGTGCTAACTAGGAATCGAGCCCCACACATATCGTTGTTCACTACACACAAACAGTAGTCAGATACCGAATTTATCTCCCCAGCAGCTCGGAATAACATCCTTGAACTTACAGTGATTTCGCAAATAGTTCTGGGTCTCACTGGGAGTAAAAAATGTCAGACATCCTTAGTGTTGACAACGAATGAAAATACATTAAAAATCAAAATTATTATCCACCAGCAGATAAGTGTTCTCATACTAGAGCCTGATAATACATGATAAAAACTTTAGTGCCAGGCCAGGATTCTAACTCATTCACACGCAATATATGGAGATGTTGAGGAATCTGCAGTTTTGAACAAACAACGACAAACTGAAGTCGAGCTGTATAGTCACGAAGGGATAAAATTCCGCATTAAGGGTGGTCTGAGTTGCATTCCCAGTTCAGCACAAATTTTATCGACATACAGAAGATCAAATTAAAGATGGAATAAGTGTCCTGTGACCCTTCATAGCGTTTGTTTCATTCCTAGAAATAGATAACAAGTATAAGAAAGGTTACAGCTAATAGGATTTCTACATGTCGCCACTCCTGACTTTATTGTGGTTCAACCTAACGTCTACTTGGTAGAGAAGGAATATCATGTTTAATGTGCATTTAAGACCACAATGCCATTATACCTTCTTCACTTGGCGTAGCCAGAAGAGAATAGAACTGCCTCTTCCTATCAAAAATCGTCGGCAGAAGTTGGAATCGCACCCACACCATAAATATATGAACCTATCATCAATCCAACAGACCTACAAAAACTCTCCACTCTGGCTCATTTTTCTATCGTAATGCCGTTGCACCACTCTGGATGAGAATTCAGACACACTGGCTCCCTGTAGTGGTTTGCATCATGTTCAGTACATTCATTAACTTGGTTGACTGAATCGTCGTGAACTAGCTGCCTCGGCTACCCAGTGAATACATTCGACTTTATTTTGTAATCACCGAAATAAAATCACATAACTGCCACCTACATAGAGCTGCCAACAGTGTAGGATGCAGGAATTTAAATAGGAAATGCCCCTTTCCACTTGAGCTACTCTATTGCACTATCTGTTTGTTGAAAACGTCGTGCAGTGCAAAAGACAACCGGTAACTGTCTGTCTCTCAGAAGACTAGATCCGGCCATATGCATTATCTCACAGCACTGTGGAAAGCGGAAGTTCTGGAGTAAATGCTGATGACTTCTGGAGCTGCTGGAGCTACGTGTCAGCAAGTAGCGTAACACTAGCCGTTGTGCACCATAGGCATCGCGAGTTTGAGTACATTCAGTGCTACATCTTTAGAAATACAATTCTGCTATCTGCTGAAGTTATAAATCCAATGGGACTTTGAACATAATTCCTTTCACTTCTCAACCCAAAATAGTCGAATGTGGAAAAATGGCTAACTACTGTGACATTTGGTTCTTTTCAGCTTTAATACACAGCAAGGCAGCAGATGCACCTCGAAACTTTTGTATTATGTGTTGGAAGAGCGCTTCGTGACAAAATACGTCAGAAAAGTTTTTTCTACATTAGCTGTCGTGTGGTATTGGCATTTTATTCTTCTTCAAACCTTGTTTATTAGCTTTAACCCAGAACAAATTTTCTACATGCGCTTAATCAATAAACTGCATGTGTATTTTCAGACTGTTATAGATACCATCAGACAATTCGCATACATCGTTGATGATTATTTTCTCTTTCATGTTTACTATTGTTATAACATCACTAAAGGAAACCTTACGAAAATTATGCACTGTTATAAGAAATGAAATAAAACTATCCAGGATAACACTACGACAGAACTCTGTTTTAATAAAACTGAGTATCTGTACACAAGCGTGCTTCTATCGGCACGAATTAGTAAAATACTACTCACTTAGATTTCGATTGGGTCTGTGTTTAATTGGTATGCTGCGTCATACTCAAGAGGGACGCAAATGTGTCATTTCATAAATAAAGTTATGTATTCCTAGGAACCCAAAATTGCTGTTTGTCAGCAGCAGAAAGAGTCATTACCTGTTGTGCAGCATTGTTAGTTTTTCACCATTGCACTGTGAGCCGAAAGCATTTTCTTGCGATTTCCTTATCTACGTTTGATCTGACTGCTTTTAGCTTTTTCACAGATGCGGATAAAAACATAACAGTCAGCGAGACTGGAACGGTGAACCATAACACAGGCTGTTTTAGAGGTGATCACATTACCACAGAGCTAGCGAAGAAGTACGAGTCTTCGCTTCTTCTTACGAGGTCTGTAATGGCTAGAACTCGTAACCGCTTTCGAAAGTTCGAGATCAGTTGCGATTTCCACGTGCAACGACTCCCCTTTTCAGGAAACCGTAAAATTACAATCTTTTGTAGTACCTCAAGCGATAATAACTCAGATTATTCAATGGAGCTATGACAGCAAAAATAAAGTGAACTTTGAGACTTAATTCCGTGCACACCAGGAAGTAACTCGTCGATCACAGAGGAGCCAGACATACCTTGCCTTGTTGGTAAATTCCAGTTACAGTACCAGCAGGAAGAAGATGAACGGATGTGTTAGTACAACGGGCTGGGAAGTGACCATAGCTGGTGTCTCAAAGACGCGGTTGTCACGGCCTGGAATACATAATGCGTCTGATTTGCATTTCTGTAACTAGATTTAGGGACTGGAGCGTACTTACTAATAATACGCAGAACTGACTGCAAACTAAGCATCATAAATCAGTAACTCTTATTGTTGTTTTTATATTTCTTTCGTCAGTGTACTAAAACTAAGAAACTCATTCACGGATGGTTCCGTCTCTAGCCGATAGTTGAGCACAACAAATAAATAAAAATAAAAAATAAAAATGTGTGCATGAGTGTGAGTGTGTGTGTGTGTGAGAGAGAGAGAGAGAGAGAGAGAGAGAGAGAGCGATAAATGCAAAAAAAGAATGAGAGAGGGAGTAGAAAATTGTTGTAAAGAAATTGAATCATGGTATGTAAGGAAATGTTTCATTAAAATGACACGTTCCACATCACTACGAAATTCCGTATTCATGATCTATGGAACAAGTATTAATCTAATCTGATGTAATCTAATCATATTGTTGACTAACCATGAAGAGACAGGAATTAACGAAATTTCCGCCAATATCAGTAACCAAATCTAAACTTAAAAGCAAAAGACGACATTGCACCTGTGATAGTTCGTTCCACCAGACCATTGTGGCCACATTTCCCAGCCCCAGGAGTGTGCTGTAACGGATGATGTCCTTAGCTTACAAAGTTAGTCGCAGTGGAAAAAATGCGAGGCTATTAAATGGCTAAGTAGAAGCAAGCTTCTGACTCAGAGATTGTGCTTTTCTCATGTCAGCAGGGTGTAAAGAGTCTGCTAGGCATCATATCCTCGATGTGAAGCCATTTTGAAATTTTCACTAATTCAGCAAATTTCTTAGTTCGAGAAAATCCACTGTGAAATGTGAAGTTACCGGATAATTCGATTACATCCGTCATTAATACTATCATTATCTTCATACTGCTGCTGGAACACATGTGCTTGAAGATCATTTAATGCCTTTTGGTCATCATAGAAGTAGTCGCCCAAGAACAGATTCTTTCCATGTCTACGGAATACTTTTCATGTTTATATCAAACATCAGCAATTACTCGTAGGTTACATTAAAATTAATGTAATTCATGAAGACGTTACTTGATAACAAAAATGCGCTGCCTTTCTTGATTTATTTGCGCCTAGAAATGGGTGTCGAATACTGTCAAACCAAAAGCCAAGGGATCTTACTGCCTTCTGAGATACGTCGTTGTCAGTTCTTCCATATGATTTGGTCGACGTTACCTGTTTCGAGTTGTGTATGACAGCGAATGTTTCAGAAAATTGATTGTTTTCCTTTGCAATAAACAGAAAGATTTTCATCTAAGATATCCAAGTTCAAAATTGTCGCAATATTAGTTCAAATTTAATATTCGCTTCTATAATCTATGAAAGTATTTCACAGTTGCAAAACCGGCATCCGACTCATTGACCTTACACTTAGTCGCTGACCATTAATTCTAGCTCAGAGTGACACCAAATTAAGTAACCTAATATAGCGAAGATTTTTCGCCAGTGCTCTTTCTCGCCGGAAACTAGGCAATTCACTCATTGGGCTCCATAAGTACACTGCATCAGTAATTTCTGTGTGTATGCAATGCATTCGGATTGTAGAATTTAGTGGTGCTCTCTCTTCCACTTCTGTATACAATATGCCTGACCTACATCTACATCTACCTAAACTGGCCCTTTATCATTACAGGCCCTGGGAAGTGTAACATCGTACTGACAACAGTAATGTGCTTATACTGACAACCTCACTGTTCGTTTTACTTGATTTTGTAATAAAACCACATGACCTTCCAGTGGAAGACATTTCGTCCCCTTTTCCTTCTCTGAAATTTGTCAGTAAGTGTTTTGCCTTACAACCAGCGAAATGCGACAGAGTACGGCCGGTAAACGGTTCACAAACCCCGATTTAGTGCCGATAAGGCGATTTATTTAAACAATGTCGTAGCTGTAGTAATGTAGTTTCTTCTTAAATCGTGTTAAGCAGCAACGTTCACAGACATCTCAAATAGGAAAAGCTCTTTAACAAGGTACGAAGGTTGCAAAACAAACTTCCCACAGTTTGTGTCAGGTTAATCTTTTCGTCTGTAGCACTGCGTAAGTATTTTGACTAAGAGGTATCACAAGTAGTGTTCCTTATGCTGGGGGAATCATTGGTTGAAAACAAGTTTAACACCAATGGGTACAGTACTGCTAAATATTCAAAATGATTATCCACCTAAGTCTGAGTTCATCCACAACTGAGGCGTATTTATAATACTGAAGCTAGACTGTGTATCTTTGTCTTCCTTGGGTGGGCATTGGAGGGCGTTTACACACGTATTCAATATTATTAATACTTCGAACGCTATAGTTACCGTTGCTCTCACAAACTAATTTTGTTTTTTTAATTCTTCTAGGTCTTCAGCTTGCAATGTGTGTTGTAAATACAGTCCTAGACAAATAGTGACCGCCGAATCGTTCACGTAAGTTTGACAATACAGTACAATACCGTCCTGCTCCCCTCAGAATTCTATGTCCGGCAATATGCTCTATCTGGCAACACTGTAGACTGCAGCACTTCCCAGAGGAAGTCTTCACTGCAGTCTGAGAACATCACACTTGACTACGACCATAGTCTTAAGGCAAAACGCGAGACTAGCTAATACGACGTCTGGCAAATGTAGGCACACGTTGACATAACTTTTATCCCCTCTTTCCTCTCGGTGCTGAAGTTATGAGTGTAATTCAAGCGATTCTACAATATAGCCGGCAGGGGTGGCTGAACAGTTATAGGCGCTACAGTCTGGAACCATGCGACCGCTACGGTCGCAAATTCGAATCCTGCCTCGGGCATGGATGTGTGTCAGGTCCTTAGGTAGTTAGGTTTAAGTAGTTCTACGTTCTAGGGGACTAATGACCCCAGAAGTTAAGTCCCATAGCGCTCAGAGCCATTTGAGCCGTTTTTATACAATATATTTCGCTTTCTGTCACATTGGTAATAACAGGTTCAACAATATTTTAGTGAAAGATTTCTTGGCGACCATCTGCCTCTGAACACTGTATGCGTTTGAGATCTCTGGGACCTGTTTACTGCCTACCGGTGGGGGCTGAGGCACTGTGCTACATCGCCATCTGCCGACAACATCTGCTCCACTCCTCACTCTCGATGGTGTAAAATATATTAATGTTGTTGAGTGGTGACCCATAAAACTGTCTACGATTTGTGTTTCACACTCGTAAGCAACAGAGGCACAAAAACGTTTTTATTTGACGAGTATTTTATTGTATCAAAGCGACACAGAATTAATTTCATTTTTTTCTGATCCAGTGCGCTATAATTAAAGCGTAGCATCCTGTTCGTTTTCCTCTCACAGGAGATTCTTCAAATAATTTACTTTTGTCATGGATTCATATGTGAGAGTCAAGGCAGAGAGAGTAAATTCAATAAAATGTGTTTGATTTCTTTCTTTGATTCCCTATAGTAAATGGATGCGAAACATTGTGTCAGTACCTTTCAGAACCTGCTCTATAGCTACTCAGGCAAATAGCTCGTTTTGAGGTCCATACATTAATTAATGGAGAAGTGAACGCTGTTAAAAAGTGATATTTAAAATATTCAGTTGGATTTAAGGAGACAGAATTGCCCATATTTGAGGCTACACAGAGGAAAAGTAAGTTGGTAGAGCCGCTGTCAGCAAATGTCTGCATAAAGTTCCTAATTGCTACTGTGGAAATTTAGCATAGAGGCCCTATAGTAGTCAAGAGGTTCATATCCTCTTATCACCCTGGCATATGAGTCTTAAGTGAAGAACAATATTGAAATTCGCATCGTTGATGGTCGATTCGTATTTCTTCAGTGACACTTGTATTGTGGAGCAGCTTGGCAATCAGAAAGCCGAGATCTATGACCATTAACACAACTTACTGTGTCGAGCTACAAAGAAGACATAATGTGCTAAGGTTTTCTTCCGATTTCGTTACAGAATTTTTTCTGGAGATTCGCAGCTCCATAAAATAAATCAGAGAAAAAAAGCTCTCGCACACTGGCCCCCACCACGGTTGGAACTGACTACTCACTGAGCCGCTGCAACATGGGTCACAGGCGGTAACACGGGGCTACGGACACATTGCTGCCAGCATGCCACTCTCATCATGTATTGGTCGCTCAGCCTCATAACTCATCGTGAACGGTAATAAAAGTTGTCATTTATGTAAAGAATAGCATTTATTTAGCCAAAAATTGAATTTTCTGTCTCAGTATCTTAGTTTACATGAGGATTATATAGAACGAGTCATTCAAATGGAAAGGGAAAATCAAGTGAATTTAGCGAGTCAATTCAGTACCATACGCGAAAGTGATTGCACTGTCCCACTGTTGCAAAATGTTAGTGACGATGTTGCCAATTCTCAGCTTTTCTAGGAACAGCTCTGTAGCAGTATGCGAGGAGAGTCCAGTGCTTGTGTCGTAGGAGGATACCGAAAAGAGGCATGGGGTTTGGTTAATATGCAGCGTTTTCTCCTACCAGTTGTGTCAAACATTCAAGTGTATAATCTTCCAACACGATTACAGTTTCCCACAAAATATAAATGAATAAGACACTTACCTTGTTGCTTTGTGACAAAAGGGTATTTCAGAAGGTAAAAAAATTTCCAGAATGAGATTTTCACTCTGCAGGGAATAAAAAATCTTTGGAAATCAACTTTGCCCACCTGTCACTAAAAGTAAGATAACAAACACTTTGCACCTCGAAATCGATTGCATCTATGTGCGGTCTTGTTATCATACAAGTAGAATTTCATGAATTGCACGAGAATGTAGAAAAATGATAGTGTGAATGGAAGCTATAAGAAACTCAGTTAACTGATTATACAGTGCCACGTAATAATCAATTCATTTGAAAAGTCAGAAGAGAAGCAACTAAAAATTATGCCCATTAAGACAGAAACTAAAGTCAGATGCCGTCACTGTGCAGATCTGCCATTTTTCATCTTCAGATATACATATATGAATAATGTATACTAACCAGTGTATTCATTGGTTTCGTAATGTTTCCCTATTGTTTAGTCTTCTAATGATGAAATGTATCCACACCCATGAGTCTGATTGTTTCATTGTATCCTTCGATCTACAATCTTTGTGTGTTATTGCTTGGTCTTGAAACAGCAAAATATTATGCATGCTCCCACAGGTATTAGAAAGAGGTCGCAAGAAGGCTAACGAATGACAATCAGAATACTCTCAGATGCCAATTTGTTCATCGTCTTGGTGTTAAGTCGACAGAAATAGTTGGGTATTATTGCCTGAATCACCGGCATCCCGTTCTCGTCTCCTTTTACTGAGATTTTCATATTATCCAGAACACAAGATGCCGAGATAAATGTGTATATTCTCCGTGACGAAACAACCCACATTCCATTTACACTCATCCATTCGTTACGTGCATCGGCAGCAATGAGTGATAAGAAAGCTGTTGTGAGGTGACTAATAACAATAACAATGGTAGTAATAAGAAATCAGTAATCAGGGATGTTTACTGCATTACAGACAATTGTTGACAACTAACAAAGTAACCAAGAAAGGTTGAATGCTTAATTGGCGCGCTGTATAGGTGTTCTTACCATTTTGTTACTGAATTCTGTTCTGGTTGTTTGCAGCATAAAAGAAAGAACCCTGTAGCCATACATATCGCTAATACAACGAGATATTACCTATCAACTATCCTTGCTTTACATCATGAGACGAACATGGCGTCACCGAGCTGATATTTGAAACACATTTCTGTTTTCTCTCTCGCTGTATGTCTCCCTCTCTTTTTTCTTTTTATTTTTTGAGGAAAGCATCGAGAAGCGCGAGTAATAAGCAAGTAGGCATATAATCTATTTACATTTATTTTCATCACGATACATAATGCAAAAATAAATCTTTTAAGTGTATTATTGAATAATTCCAATGACAGTGTATTCGTGAGGTTTCTCGCATTCATTGGGATGAAACCTATCATAAAAGCAAGCAAAACACAAATATTTCTTGCACCATGCGCAACACAGGAACGATATCTCGCATCACTGACGTGTTGTCAGACATATTGCTCGGAAAACATATCAGATTCATGTTGCTAAATACAGATCCATCAGATATCAATTTGGATGCGTACCAAGTGTATAAAAGTATATCTTGAAATATACAGAAAACCACATACAGGTATTCGACTGAAACGTAGCCATGACCTTGATTGTAACTGGAGCCGAGTGTAACGTCGTCTACCACCTTGACAACTCGAACGGAGACACTGCTCGGCCGGTTACTTACGATTACTGGTGTCAAAGCTACAGCGTGAAAACACTAAAATGTTAATAACCCGAGGATCATTAACAGTGGAACATATAGTAAAGTAAAGTAGTCATGAGTTGGAAGATTGGTTTGAACACCACACTGATTTAATAGGCACGGTCCTGTAGGAGGTGGTATGCCGTTGCTTTCCTCCGACCTTTGAGTTGACATACCTAGCCAGTTAATAGGGGACCCACAGTTAAACGTGGTTTCCGGACTAGAGTGCAATTCAGATAGCTAAGAATGAAAATCTTCGTATTTATTGTAAATGAAAGCAATTAATTTTCTAAAAAATTCTCTGTCATACACAACTTAAAACAGGTCACGTCGAAAAAATCAAATGGAAGAACTGACAGCGACGTATATCAGAAGGAAGTAAGATCCCTTGGCTTTTGGTTTGGCAGTATTCGACAGCCATTTATAGGAGCAAGTAAATGAAGAAAGGCAGCTCGTTTTTATTATCAACTACTTTAGTTTTAATGTAATCTACTAGTAATTGCTGATGTTTGATATTAACATGAAAAGGACCCGTAGACAGGGAAAGAAACTCTTCTTGGCCAACTACTTCCATAATAACCAAAAGGCGTTAAATGATCTTCACGCACAAGTGTTCCAGCAGCGGTATGAAGAAAATGATAGTAAATATGACGGTAATAAACGAATTATCCGGTAACTTCACACTTCAGAGTGGATTTTCTCGAAGTAAGAAATTTGGTAAATTAGTGAAAATTTCAAAATGGCCTCACATCGAGGCTATGAAGCCTAGAAGAGTCTTTACATCCATGAGAATAGCTTAGTCTCTGCGTCAGAAGCTTGCTTCTACTTAACCATTTAATAGACTTGCATTTTTTCCACCATGACTAATTTTGTAAGCTAAGCACATCATCCGTTACAGCACACTCCTGACACTGGGATATGTGGTCACAATGGTACGGCGGAACGAACTATCACAAGTGCAATGCGTGTGTTCAGGCATATACTTTTAACAGGCACAAACCGAACTTCTTTTTCCTCTGGTAACCTCAAGAGAAAGACGTTGCGTTGGGAAATGACATAGTAAACAGAAATACTGTCGCCAGTAAACGTACTTACATTAGAAAATTTTGTTTCATTTCATAAACCGATAACTATTTGAAGGAACAGGGCTCTTATTTTACTTGTACTTGATTGAACTGGAGACGTTGAAAAATTCGGTGCCAGACTGTGACTCGAATTCGTATCTCCTCTTTGGAGGATCTGAATCTCTCGGAACAGTATAGTTCAATCATTTTGTGCCTTTTCCCAAGACTGCAATCTTCTCTAGGTCTCCTCCAAAGGAAATTATGTGGGTCCGAATCCTGATCCAGTACAAATATATTCATGATTTCATTTCAAGCTCTATCACGTGCACACCAGCCTGCTGGTGAAAATTAACGAGCATTTTCAATGTCTGTTCATGTGTTGCCAACATTCGCAATGAAAAACGCGCACGTCTTACTGTTGGTGAGTACGAAATTGATATTTAAGCTATATTCGTGGATGATAAAAAATAGGTGTGCGGTTCGATTGTGCTCAGGCAAAAAAAAAAAAAACAAAAAAAAATTATCCTTATTTTAGATTCAAACACCTAGCAGCTGGTAAGTAAAACCGATATGTAACATTTAATTTTACTTAGTTAACAATCCGATTACGTGTTGGGTTCGTATCTCCGTCACAGAACTTCACATCATGCGCTTCATCTTTAAATGCATGCACACTTCGTTACTTCTGAATGGAGGTATAACAGACATCTTTCGTGGTTATTTAACAGTGACGAAAGGGTCTTGATAGGAGTCGCAGTTTATTACAAAAACTGTCGTCTTTTATAATCAAGTTTAGATTTCGTTACTAATAATTGCGAAAATTTCTGTAATAAATGACTCTTCAAGGCTAGTCAGCAATATGATTAGATTAGATTTGATTAGGTTAATACTTGTTCCATTGATCATGAACGTGACATTTTGTAATGATGTAGAGAGTATCATTTTAATGAATGATTTCTTTAGATACCACGATTCGATTTCTTTACCACAATTTTTTATTCTCTCTCTTATTCGTTTTTATATTTATATCTCATACACACACACACACACACACACACACACACACACACACACACACAAACACACAAGCACACATTCTCTTTTTATTTTTATTTGTTTGTTGTGCTCGGCTATCGGCGAGAGAGGCACGAAAACGTCTGTGAACGAGTTTCTTATTTTTGAGAATATTTTCGAAAGACATATAAAAACAACTGTGAGGTGTATCAAAAGACTGTAAATTTACGGTTTTCAGACAAGGAAAGCCGTTGCACATGGAAATCGCCACAAATCTCGTCCTTTAAATAGCGGTTTACAAGTTATAGCCACTATTTGCCTCGTAAGAGGATGCTGGGACACATACCTCTTCGCCAGCTCTGTAAAACAGCGTCTGTTATGGTTCGCAGTTCGAGTCTCGCTGACTGTAATTTTTTTATCCCTTCTGTGAAAAAGCTAAAAGCAGTCAGATCAAACGTAGATAAGGAAATCGCAAGAAAATGCTTTCGGCTCACAGTGCAATGGTGAAAAACTTACAATGCTGCACAACAGGTAATGACTCTTTCTGCTGCTGACAAGCAGCAATTTTGGGTTTCTAGGAATACATAACTTTATTTATGAAATGACACATTTGCGTCCCTCTTGAGTATGACACAGCATACCAATTAAACACAGACCCAATCGAAATCTAAGTGAGTAGTATTTTACTAATTCGTGCCGATAGAAGCACGCTTGTGTACAGATACTCAGTTTTATTAAAACAGAGTTCTGTCGTAGTGTTATCCTGGATAGTTTTATTTCATTTCTTATAACAGTGCATAATTTTCGTAAGGTTTCCTTTAGTGATGTTATAACAATAGTAAACATGAAAGAGAAAATAATCATCAACGATGTATGCGAATTGTCTGATGGTATCTATAACAGTCTGAAAATACACATGCAGTTTATTGATTAAGCGCATGTAGAAAATTTGTTCTGAGTTAAAGCTAATAAACAAGGTTTGAAGAAGAATAAAATGCCAATACCACACGACAGCTAATGTAGAAAAAACTTTTCTGACGTATTTTGTCACGAAGCGCTCTTCCAACACATAATACAAAAGTTTCGAGGTGCATCTGCTGCCTTGCTGTGTATTAAAGCTGAAAAGAACCAAATGTCACAGTAGTTAGCCATTTTTCCACATTCGACTATTTTGGGTTGAGAAGTGAAAGGAATTATGTTCAAAGTCCCATTGGATTTATAACTTCAGCAGATAGCAGAATTGTATTTCTAAAGATGTAGCACTGAATGTACTCAAACTCGCGATGCCTATGGTGCACAACGGCTAGTGTTACGCTACTTGCTGACACGTAGCTCCAGCAGCTCCAGAAGTCATCAGCATTTACTCCAGAACTTCCGCTTTCCACAATGCTGTGAGATAATGCATATGGCCGGATCTAGTCTTCTGAGAGACAGACAGTTACCGGTTTTCTTTTGCACTGCACGACGTTTTTAACAAACAGATAGCGCAATAGAGTAGCTGAAGTGGAAAGGGGCATTTCCTATTTAAATTTCTGCATCCTACACTGTTGGCAATCCAGTATATGTGGCAGTTACGTGATTTTATTTCGGTGAGTACAAAATAGAGTCGAATGTATGCACAGGGTAGCCGAGGGAGCTAGTTCATGGCGATTCGGTCAACCAAGTAAATGAATGTACTGAACATGATGCAAACCACTACAGGCAGGCTGTGTGTCAGAATTCTCATCCAATGCGGCGCAACGGCGTTGCGATAGAAAAATGAGACACAGAGAATAGGTTTTGGTGGTCTGTTGGTTTGATGATAGGTTCATATACTTATGGTGTGGGTTAAAAATGGTTTATATGGTTCTGAGCACTATGGGACTTAACATCTGATGTCATCAATCCCCTAGAAGTTAGAACTACTTAAACCTAACTAACCTAAGGACATCACACACATCCATGCCCGAGGAAGGATTCGAACCTGCGACCGTAGCGGCCGCGCGGTTCCAGACGGCAGCGCCTACAACCGCCCGGCCACACTGGCTGGCGGTGTGGGTTGGATTCCAACTTCTGCCAATGATTATTCATAGGGAGAGACAGCTTCTATTCTCTTCTGGCTACGTCAAGTGAAGAAGGTATTATGGCACTGTGGTCTGAAATTCACATTAAACATGATATTCCTTCTCTACCAAGTAGTCGTTAGTTTGAATTACAATGAAGTCAGGAGTGGCGACATGTACAAACTCTATCACCAGTAACCTTTCTTATATTTGTTATATATTTCTAATGACGAAGCAAACGCTATGTAGGGTCACAGGACACTTATTCCATCTTTAATTTAAGCTTCTGTATGTCGATAAAATTTGTTCTGAACTGGGAATGCAACTCAGACCACCCATAACGCGGAATTTTATTCCTTCGTGACAATACTCCTCGACTTAACTGCAGATTCCTCAACATCTCCATATATTGCGTGTGAATGGGTTAGAATCCTGGCCTGGCACTAAAGTTTTTATCATGTATTATCAGGCTCTAGTATGAGAACACCTATCTGCTGGTGGATAATAATTTTGATTTTTAATGTATTTTCATTCGTTGTCAACACTAACTATATTTGACGCTTTTGACTCCCAGTGAGACTCAGAACTATTTGCGAGATCACTGTAAGTTCAAGGATGTTATTTCGAGCTGCTGGTGGAGAAAAATTCGGTAGCTGACGTAGTCAACAACAATATGTGTGGGGTTCGATTACGAGTTAGCACCTGTGTTGGACATGTTCACAAAATCAAATGGCTCTGAGCACTATGGGACTTAACATCTGAGGTCATCAGTCCCCTAGAACTTAGAACTACTTAAACCTAACTAACCTAAGGACTTCACACACATCCATGAACGAGGCCAGATTGGAACCTGCGACCGTAGCGGTCGCACGGTTCCAGACTGAAGCGCCTAGAACTGCTCGGTCGCAGCGGCCGTCCCAACACTGAACTCTTCGTTATATTATTAATCTTTCAAACATGCTCACATGTCGCTACTGGTGTAACAAACCCATATTCAACGTTGGTTTTCTCTAGAATATAACAGTGATAGGTGCCGGGTTGGAGTCCTGGTAAGGAAAAAATTTATGTTTCTTCTAGTCATTTCAGTTAATACATCTAGCTACTGCCGAGATAATCCGATATGTCACAGATGATTGTGCTTCAATAACCATCCGATTAGGTTCTGGGTTCGAATCCCTGTACAACGGTGTGGACGAGCGGTTCTAGGCGCTTCAGTCTGGAACCGCGCGACCGCTACGTTAGCAGGTTCGAATCCTGCCTCGGGCTTGGATTTGTGTGTTGTCCTTAGGTTAGTTAGGTTTTACCGAGCGAGGTGGCGCAGTGGTTAGCACACTGGACTCGCATTCTGGAGGACGACGGTTCAATCCCGTCTCCGGCCATCCTGATTTAGGTTTTCCGTGATTTCGCTAAATCGTTTCAGGCAAATGCCGGGATGGATCCTTTGAAAGGGCACGGCCGATTTCCTTCCCAATCCTTCCCTAACCCGAGCTTGCGCTCCGTCTCTAATGACCTCGTTGTCGACGGGACGTTAAACACTAACCACCACCACCACCAGTTAGGTTTATGTATTTCTATGTTCTAGGGGACTGGTGACCTCAGATGTTAAGTCCCATAGTGCTCAGAGCCATTTGATTTTTTGAACCTGTCCAACACAAAGCTTTACGTCACGGCATTTCAAGTAAGTTTCTTGTGAAGAAGCAGTAATTGACGCCTCGCGTAGTTCGTTAACATGGACAATAGATGCTGGGTAGGAATTCACGTCCGTTAAAAATGTTTACGTTATGTGATTCAAAGTTGATATTTGCTAACTGATACTGTCTAAAATCGAGGTATATCAGTCTCAGTATGCCTAGTCAGGAATGACTGTTAGTTTCCATCAGTCACGAAATCTTTGCTTACTCTACATGAACTGGGTTTGCATCTATACTCAGAACGAGACAGTTCTTCATGTAATTTGAAGCTCATACATATTCTCAACTAGCTGCTCGTGAATAACTTAAATTTTTAATGTCATTTTGTGTTAAATAATAAGTACGGTATGTTACTTTGAAGAGGAATTCATGATTACGACGAACTTACTACGTTCATTTCCCATCTGACGTAATAATGAGAGTGGTAACATTCCTTATATGTAATGTAAGCTTACAAACCTGAAGGACAGTCTCTTCTATGATAAGGTGATCCCTGATATTTGTAGTATCGTGGTATTACTTAACATCTTGAGTTATTGCCATTCAGGGCAGTGTTTCCTAGTGGTGACTTGTTGGAACCATTTTCAATAGACAAACGTCTGTACCAAGGAGCGATTAGAGGACCTGCTAGACAGCTGCGTTATGCGGGTTGCATGCGAATCACGCGAAATGCATTTCAGGTCGTTCGGATACTTTTGAGCATGAGTGTACCTGTTCTTCTTACCCTCTTCTATAACCTCCTCTGCTGTTTCAATGTGCAATTTCAGGTCTTCTAGGAAATCCATGTGTCTGAAAGTGTAACCGATCGCTACAAATCGCTATTACTCGTTACCAGTGACAGTAATACAACGAATGATTTATTGGTTACCTTCTTTGGTCTCAAATCGTGTCTTCGTCATTGTCTCAAAAATACATATTTTCCTTCGAAATAAAGGAACTTTGAAGAGAGCTATTAAGTTCTGATCTCGTATCCCGGACTCTAGTCACACACAATTCAACCTTCAAAGCTGAAAATTCGTGATGCACCTAAAAATAGTTCAGCGTTCTGTCCCTATGCCAATTATGAAATAACGGATCAATTATGGAACATTATTGGTTGTGATGCCCATTTTTCCGCTAATTATACTCATTTGCGCAGTGTTGACATCTGATGGAACCTCGAGCTGACGTCAGGTGTTCTAACTGACAGAAAGTTACGCTGGAATCGTGGAACTTCTCCAGATATTCATATTATATCTAAAATTTCTGTTCTAGGAGATTTTGATCATGAAAAGCTTCGTATAACCTGTCATGTGTGGCTTGGTGGAGTGGCTCTATAACATTCTCGCTACCATGAATTATAGTAGAGTAGTTTATCTACAAAAAGCAAACTAATTGGGAAACAACTGTGACCGCTGTTCATTAATATCGTTGAAAGTGGAGATTATTTTCTTCTTTTTCTTGTGCCTTGATCTCGAATTGGTACGTGGTCGTCATAGTTATTAAAGGCTATGTCATGGTTGATTTAAAGGGTGACCGAATGCCCTGTATGTCGGCACCGTATTACCCGCCGGGACGGAATATGCGTATCCAACTGTCTGAGTGTAATGTTACTTATGTGAAAGAGAACAAAAGCTGTCCAAATATTTTAGAATGGTGTAACACAAGCGGGACTGGAAAGAGAGAGCACGTAGCGTTATCATTACAGAAAGGAAAAGTGTGACACAGACGGGGAGCATCTGTAGCTTATCGCAATGCTGTCAACGAGGAATGGCCAAGAAGTTGGGATCACGGATTTACTTTGAACTTTGTACAATACTAGTAGACCATCACAACAACATAATGTACAAGTACTAATCTACACTACTCTAGCAATTCCGAGAAGAGAAGTTCTACGAGCCTAGCGCCTGTACTGTAACTAAGTATCTGTGTGTTGGTGCCACAGGTTAGAATTGATGGTGATCAAGCGGTTAGCGTTCGAGCTTCGTAAGACGGATGTATAAAAAGTGGTGGTTAAACTCACGTTCAAACCCTAATATTTGTAGTACAAGTATAAATTTTGTAATATTTAAAAAATTTGAACCTTCACTATTCGTTCTTGTTTCATTAGCAGCGGCTCAGCGCTATGCACGCTAACTGCCAAATGGAGCCCGTCCCTTTGTCTGCAGCTCGGAGCGTCGAAGTGCGAAGTAGTTCCGGGTAATAATAAGTTACCAGATTGCATGTATAAGCGAATTCCCAAATCACGACAGGCATACATTTTCAGGAAAACCCCATGCGTTTCTTCATTTACTTGTCGATAGTTACAAATACGTTTGTTCTAGTAATTACATTTTATTAAAATTGTAAGTAGTAAAATAACATAAAATTCACTAAACCTTCATGCAAATACAAGTGGTTTTTAAATCATATTATCTCTCAAATGTCATATAAATTAAGTAACGTGACTAGTGAGGAAAAGATATAGATAAAAGAAAATAAGTTTAAGCAGGTTCCGAACCGTCGCTTCATACACGTTCTGTTTTCGTGCTCGAAGGCTAGATACTTTTTTTAAATCTCATTTTGTTCGTTAGATTTGTTGGGGACGGACGCCCCACGACACCAGTTAAATTTCATAGTTGATCCATTCACTGCTTTGAGTTTCTTCATTGGTGTCGATGTTCAAAGCGCAGCTCACGGTGCCTCAGAGACCTTCGAGGCGCAGACTCCGGCAGGATCGATAAGCTACGATACTACAATAGTCATCGTCATTTTACTTTCTCTGTATTAAGAAATATGACGTGAAATATTTTTGTATGTTGTACACGATACGTGTGTACGGGTAAATGCGGTGTTATTAGTTACAGATGTGTCAACCAGAAAATCGTCTGACGTCGCAAAATTTACTGCTGTACAGTATGGTGAATTATATTAATGTCTTATATGGGCCACTGGTTATCTAAATTTAATGACCAAGTGCACGGGTCATAATGTAAGTAAATTTTTAACAGGAATCATTCCCAAATGATTTCGTTTAACTTTGCACAAATACCACTCGATTGGTTAGTTTATCTCTGACGCCTATGACACAGTCCTAATGGCAAAACTACAGAAACTAACGAGTCTTTGTTCATCGTACAACAGGATAAAGAAGCGTTGGTAATCGTGACGATTCTAGTAGCCGTTTTGTGCCAATGTGTGGAGTCTAAAGTGAGCAATGATCAACATTAAATGCCTAATTAGGTAACGTTTTTCCGCAACTCAGATCTTACGTTACTGACATGTTACTCTGCAACAGATCTGGAAACAACGTTTATAAGTTATAGGCAAGGCAGCGAAGATGCGACAAACGCACTAAAGAGACAGCCTACATTACACTTGTCCGTCCTCTGCTAGAATATTGCTGTGCTGAGTGGGATCCTTACCAGGTAGGATTGACGGAGGACAACGAAAAAGTGCAAAGAAGGGCAGCTCGTTTCTTGTTATCGCGCAATAGGGGTGAGAGTGTCACTGATATGATATGCGAGTTGGGGTGGCAGACACTGAAACAATGTCTTTTTTTTTTTTTTTTTTTTTTTTTTTTGCGGCGAGATCTATTTACGAAATTTCAATCACCCTCTTTCTCTTCCGAATGCGTAAATATTTTGTTGGCACCCACCTAAGTAGGGAGAAATGATCATCATCATAAAATAAGAGAAATCAGAGCTCGAACGGAAAGAATTAGGTGTTCATTTTCCCCACGCGCCATTCGAGAGTGGAATGGTAGAGAAATAGAATGAAAATGGTTCGATGAACACTCCGCCAGGCACTTAAGTGTGAATTGCAGAGTAACCATGTAAACGTAGATGTAGATGTAGATTTGCTGATACAATGCGTCAGTTTTACTACAAGGGAAACGAAGGAGCTGGTCCCTTGGAAATTCAAAATGAAATGATCAATGGAAGTGGAAATGAGGTTATGTGATGTTAAGCTCACATCACAAAATATTAGTTACCTCATTAAAGGCCAGCACTGGTCCTTTGGAGTGCTCTAAATGGCCTGGAAAGACGAAGGGTACTGAATTATTGGCAAGTGATGTTACCTAAACCTATAAATACTGCGATAATAAGTACCATAACTGAAAATGCACTGGAAGAGGAATGGGAAACTCTAAGAAGAGCATTCACAGACGTTGAACAGGCATAGAGGTACAAGGAAGGAAAATTCTAGGAACCGCTGTGTAACAGACGAAACACTTCAGGTGATGGAGAAATGAGATAAGTAAGACAAAATGTTCATAGGAAGACAGAAATATAGCAGTATAAGTCAATTAGGAATGATGGGAAGTCAGAGCAAGAAAAATTCAAGTACTATTGCAAGAAAAATGAAATGGATTCGAAAAAGAAATGGTCGTTGGAAGGACTAATTGAGAATACAGAACATTAACTGTTTGGTGAAATTAAGGCGTCAGTGTTAAGAGTACAATGGGAATTCCAATTGTCATCGCAAAATAGACAGCGAATGGGTGAAATGTGTAAATTTGAAGGCCTCTCCGACGGGGAAAATGTCTACTGACGATAAAAATGAAGAAATAGGAGTCGGTATGGAAAACTTAGGGAATCCCGTATTAGAGTTTAAACGAACTTCTGAGCACTTGCAGTCACATAACACGGAAGACATAGATAACATTCATTCGGAATTTCTAAAATAGCTGAGGGACTTCGCAACCAAACAACTATTCAAGTTAGTTCACAGAATCTGTGTGTGTGGATATTAAACGAAAGTTATTGTACACACAGTCCCAAAGATAGCAAGGGCACGTAATTGCAATTACTACCGCAAAACAAGCTTAAAGGCTCGTGTTTCCAACCTACTGACAAGATAATATGCACAAGAGCGGAACAGAAAATGGAGGATCAGTTGCATTACTTCATTTTGACAGTTCTGACGTTGTGCTTGATAAAGGAATCAATGTTACGCAACTGCTTTCAAGTCGGCGTCTGTAACCTGCAGCCCGTTAAACACTAAACTTTCATCACATTCTTAGGCACGAAACTGTAGAGGGACCGAGCTGACATGACTGAAGTCATGACCTTGGCACTAAAACTAGATATGTTACCACATGTTTCCTGTTCCTACACAGAAATCCAGTCAGCATCTTATGTACACGGTCAAATCTCATTCTTACCACCACAATAAGATCGCTAATATCAGTCCAATGGTACTCTGCCACCATCACAATTTTATCGATTATTTTGTCACAAGAAACCACAACCTGTCGCTTGGAACGAGCTACATCTGCAGTACTCATACCTTCATGTTTGAATTCAGTTTTCCAGAACCAAACACCCATGAGTTTGTGGCCGCCGTCCACTTCTTTAAGCAAAAATGTTTTACTACAGCATGATATCATGATATATATATATATATATATATATATATATATATATATATATATATATATATATATATATATATATATGTAAGATCTGTGTGCTTACAGCGACTGCCAAGAGACAACTCACGAGTAGTGCTGCTTCAGTCTGAGTGACGAACAAAATTGTTACAAGCATTGCGTTTACAAAAATGGTTCAAATGGCTCTGAGCACTGCGGGACTTACTACCTGAGGTCATCAGTCCCCTAGAACCTAGAACTAGTTAAACATAACTAACCTAAGGACGTCACACACATCAATGCCAGAGGCTGGATTCGAACCTGCGACCGTAGCGGTCGTGCGGTTCCAGTCTGAAGCGCCTAGAACCGCTCGGCCACACCGCCCGGCTTGCGTTTACTGCGTGACTAAATTTTCTCCTGTTACAAAAAGAGTTACGATATTTATCAATTAGTCTTCGGGATGTACATCTATATATACAACTATTTTCTGCAAGACACAGTATGCCGAGTGGCGAGGGTTACTCATGGTGCCACTATTATTTCTTTTGTTTCCCGTTCCTCTAGTGATCACTACTTTGGAAGAAGCACTGTGTGTATGACTAAGTATAAATTCTAATTTCTACGATTATCTCGTCGTGAAAATTTCCAAGTAAACACAAGAGCATAAAGCAAATTTCTTTAAGGGGCCTCACTGCATTTTCTGCAAGTGACTTATCAGCAGAACATGTTGTAGATTGCTCTACCAAGGAGCCAGCATGTGTTGCCATGCCCACTGAGGAAAACAAAATCTTAAAGTTTACGAATGCACATCATTAAGAGCGTTGACCTACTGTAATGTATGCTGACTTCGACTGTCTCCCACTTCTGTGGCTTGGTGTGAAGGAGACCCTACAGCCTCACATACCAGCTTCACAGACGGACAAATACCATTTGCGGTAGTGTACGAGGTCAAATGTTTCTATGACTTGAGTATTACACATCACTAATCATATGGTACGGATAATGCTACGATTTGGTTTCTCTCTGAGCTTGAGATACTTTCATGGGAGATTGATAAGCTTTAAGCATCAATAATTCCATGACCGAGTCAAAAGAAAATGTTGATATTTACAAGAAGGTGAGTGGCAGTCATTATGTTGGAAACTGGAAAATCCTCATAGCCACCATTGTCACCTAACAGAGATATTTCGCCCTTCAGCCCATAACACGTACAACCTGAAGTACAAATCGCCACAACACGTACCCCTCTTTTTCCACAATTTAAGCAGGTATGATATTCACCCTCGGATTTGAATGGTTTAGAAGAGGCCGGTTGGCCAAAAACGAGCCGGTGGATAGAACAGTGGACTAGTATGAGAGATTTACTGCGTGCATACCTCTAAAACGACCTATGGTGAGTTTGAAGACATGCACCGAATTATTATGAATGCTAAACAGGATCTTACTCCAATATGGAGATTGACAGACAACTCATGCACTCAAGGAACACAAGAAGAGGACAAAATCATCATCAATAAAATAATATGCAAACTACCTCACATCACTCTAGTGGATGAGCAACGTTTGAAGCTTTTAAAAGTCTGAAAAGCTGGAGCATATCTGCCATTAAATTTCCTTTCAACGGACCTTTTTTTGAATAACTGGTGCTACCAATGGCAACCAGAGAAACATAGGCTATTGAAACGTGTAATTAAGTGGAGACACCCAGATTCATGAAATTTGCATTTCAGACCAATAGAAGGGCGTGTGGCTACATGCGCCCTGTACCTTCAAAAATGTGTACAGACGTTTCTAATTTTCTTCAGAAAAACATCGTTTTTGAGGTTTCATCTGCTCTCAGATGTCTAAACACTGATCTTGGATTCCCTATAGTCTCAGATTGCTCTTCTCACGTCTCATGCCCATCGTCTTCAAAATCCTCTAGAAGTTTCAAAATTCGTTCTTCTGTTGATGTTTTCGGCTGATCAGTTACCGGATAATCTGGATTGCTCATGCAATCACGAAAACGAATAGACCAGCGAGAAAATATACATGAATGCTGTGTATAGATTATAGACGAAAAAATAGCCGCAGCAGGTGAAGGACATGTGGCTGTTTTAGTGGCCAAAGTTGTGTGTAGAGCTGGTGATTAATGTTTTTCCGACCCAGTGGTTCTTACGTAAAAAGAAGGAAAGGCAAAGGGCTTGCGTAGTAGTTGTAATATACACTAACAACGACAAACAGTCCCACCGAAATTCCAATGTCATTCCAATTGAAATCATAAATGAAATATACATAATCAGAATAGCTAAAATACCGTTTTTAAATGCCGAGTATTAATTTTAAAACAATTGTACGGGTTAAAACTTTTCTCGTACAACATCAGGATGCAGCACACGCAAAAAATTGAGAACCAACCAGTTTCCTGAAATTAGCACTTCCACCACTGGATTGTATTGCAGAGGACGGATTAGATGGCTATCTGTTTATCAAATAGCACCGTCACCGAGTTGTATAGTGAAGGATGTGATCAGGCCTCTGAGGCTTAATACAGTAACTAAGACTAGAACCGAGACAGGTGCCTCAGTGATGCAAGAATTGGGCTTGAGTACTGGCGGAGCGAGGTCCAAAACCCCTCTTTTCCCTCTTTCGTAAATAATCAAACCTGGTTTTGCTAAGTGGGAAGAAGCGAAAGACGAAATGGTTATTAAAAAAAAAAAAACGTGTCGGTATCCATACCTCGGCTTTACAATTCGAGATGGGGCCCGTCACTAAAGAGCTCGTTGTCGACGGTACGTTAAACAATAGTCTCCTTCGTTTCTAGTATTGGAGGCTTCAATCTAGATGCAAAACTGCGTATGAACTAGGTAAACGCAGACATAGCTACTATTTGGCACCAGTGTCTATGGAACAAGACTTCATCGCCTCTGGTAAATATGACATCGACTGAAGATAAAAATCGTTTTTGCACCTATCTGTTAGTGAAAGTCCTTCATCCAAGATTGTTGAGAATTTATATGCCGTGAATAACTGAATAAAAAAAAGATCAGAAGTTATTTTTAAACGTTTCTTGTAAACACAAATGTGATTTAAATATGGTTAGAATAGTGAAAGTCTTCGTATTTGTTTAAATAAGTTAAAAGGGTACCAAAAGAGGATATATCTTCTCGCCTCACCTTTCGTAAATCGTAATGTAATTTTTCAGTACATCTATTCTTTTACTTAACAAATTTTTGTGTCAAACTTTTATAAAATCGATTAGTCATGTTGGAGAAGTGTCGCTTTTACAGCTTTTATTCGGCACTAGTCTCAAACTTAGTTTGCATTTACCGCGAACGTCTTGCGCAGTCGAGAGTCACGAGGACTGAAAAAAAGCGCAAGTGACTCTTTTCAATGAGAAGTGTAAGAGAACAGACCCGTACATCTGAAGAACAGTATCCTGCACGTCGATTTTTCTGTAGAACTATTCATAGTACGTTAGGTTCTTACAGAATACATTTCCTTCTAAGAGAAAATCAACATGGATTAAGAAAGCATCTCTCCTCCAAAGCTCAGTTTTCCCTCTCACACAGACACCAAGCGAATGATGGAGAAAAGGCACTAGACAGATTCCATAATTCTGGATTCCCCGAAAGTATTTGACACAGTGCCACAATGCAAACTCTTAACGTACATCCGAGAAACCTAGCGAGGCGGTGCAGTGGTTGGTTCATTGGATTTGCATTCGGGAGGACGATGTTTCAAACCTGCGTCGAGCCATTGTGATTTAGGTTTTCCATGATCTCCCTAAATCGCTTCAGCCAAATGCCGGGATGGTTGCTTTCAAATGGCACGGCCGACTTCCTTCGCCATCCATCCCTAATTGTGTGAAACCGATGACTTTGGTGTTTGGTCTCCCGTCCCCCCCCCCTTCCCACCCCAAAATCAATCAACCAATCAACGTTCGAGAATGTGGAATAGGTACTCAGAAATATGAGTACGTGGAAAACTTTCTAAGGCTTAGTTGTTTGTGCTGGGTGGTGAGTGTTCATCGTCGGAATTTTGCCAGTGATGTATTCTGGGACACGTCTTGTTCTCTATATGAGAAGGTAATTTTTTTTTCAACCTCCCATCGTTCGTGAATTAAGACTGCATTGAAAATCTGTTGAAGCATTGTGCAGGTGTGTTGTACAGTGTCTGTAGTACGCCGGTCTATCGCGTCACTTCGCACTTTTCAGTTCCGAGCGCACATTGAGCTCACAAAGGTGCCTCGAAAAATAGTGTCTCCCGCCAGGTGTGAAGTATATACTGAGCGGCTCAGCCTGATTTCATGCTGCCCACACAACACATAACGTAACTATCATTAGTGTCCTCCTTCATCAGAATGTTCGACCCCACACTGCAGAGGCAACAACGGCGCTCCTGTAGCTTCTTCGATGGGAAGTGTTTGGTCCCCCACTATGCAGCCCGAAAGTGGCTCCCACTGATTTTCATCTCTTAGCTCACATGAACTGCTAGTTTTGACAGTAATTTGGCACAGAAAACAAGCGGAAAGCACGGGCGGCTGCTTTCTATGACGAAGGTATCGGATGAGTGGTACCATGCTACGGGAAACGTCTAAATCGGGGCGGTGACTATGTAGAGAAGTAGCTGGAAGGTGTAGCTAAATGTTGCAAATACGTAAAACATTTTTGATTTTGACTGTCGTTTCCATTTTGCGTGCGATATAAAGTTAAAAACAAAATAGCCCCTGTACATAAACAGTCGGACGGATAAGGTGAACAGCAATTTGCGAGGGTTTGCTGACGACCCTGTAGTGTACGAGAAAGTGTCGACAGTACGAGCGACAAAGAGAGACGTCGTTCGTGCGAGCATCTTTTGCCTTTCTCTGCACCGAACTGCCCTGCTGTTCACACTCATGCTGGCAAATTTTAAAGAATGGAGCACGTCTTTACCTTTCGCTCTACATAGTACTGACGATATTTTCTGAATATTAAATTCTGACTAGGAGCGATTGGTACGCCTATGATCTTTCAACGTTGTTGCACCTGATGATGCGGTTTTAAGCCGCGATACCAGTTGTGTTTCAATAAACAACAACTATACCAGCTGTAAGCGGAGTTCTTCCTAACGTCATGCCTTTCAGCAGCTGCGGTTGCCCGGAATATAAAATAGTTTGTCACAGGAAGAGTGCAATGACACATCCACTCTTAAGCGCAGAGGGGAGAGTGGATAGTCGGAAAGAGGACAGTGAAGACCTACACGAAGAGCAGGACGTATCTGACGACGTGATATTAGACATGAGGGTCGATGTGAAAGACGTAGATGATCAACTAATAGAGTCAGAGTTTAACGCGACTTTTGAAGAATTACAGATAAAGCAGAATGGTAGATAATTACCAATCCAAATGTGTAAAATCACTGGGGAAGGTGGCAGCCAAAAGAGTATTCTAGTGGGAGTGTAAAAGCTATGGGGCTAACGAAGTTGGTCTTAGACAATTTGACTTCGGATTAAATATCGGCGATACAATTCTAAGACGGCAATGAAGATTAGTTGCAAGCCATCGCATAGTTAGCTAAATACCACATGCATCGACGTTGCTGGTAAGAATAATACACAGAATAAAGGAAAACAAAATTGCGGATGTGTTAGATGACAATCAGTTTGGCCTTTGTAAAGATGAAGGCACCAGAACCGTAGTTCTGATTTTGCGCTTGACAATCGAAGGAAGAATAAAAATCAAGACACGCTCATTGGATTGAACGATCCAGAAAAAAGTGTTTAACAATCGAAAATGGAGCTACATGTTCGAAATTCTGAGAAAATGGGAGTAAACTATAAGGGAAGAAGTATGATGTACCTAATATACGATAAAGAAGGGGGAACAATAGAAATGGAAGACAAAGAACGAAGGTATGACAGGATTTCAGTATTTCACCACTACTGTTTGATCAATGCATCGATGAAGGAATGAAGAAACTATAAGATGCTATCTGGTGTTAAGATTTAAATTCAGCGGAAGGGATATCACGGAGAAAATTGACTGCTCACGTACCTATCCTCAGTGAAAGTCAAGTAGAATTACAGACTTGCTGAATGATATGAACAATCTAAAAGGTACAGAATACTGTTTGAGGATGAAACGAAGACAGACGATAGTCTTTAGGAGTAGCAGAAATTTGCTTAACGCAGAACGTAACACCAAAATTGCTGTCCATAAGATAGATGAAGTGAAAGAACTTTGCTGCCTTACAAGCAAATTGACACATGACAGACGAAGCAAGGAGAACGCAAAAGATAGACTAATACAGACGAAGAGGGTATTCTTCGCCAACGGAAATGCACTAATACAAAAAGTTGGCCATATATTAAGGAGTGCAGGGAAGCCACGCTAAAACGGCTACAAGAAAAATACGAAGATGTCAGAAAAGATACGATCTTCGGAAGGACTGATTCAGCATATAGAAAAACGAAAACTACACTCGGTGAAATTAAAAGTAAGGACGGCCACATAAAGGGTGCAATGACATATCCACTGTACGCAGAGGAGGGTGCGGATAGGTGGAACGAGTACAATGAAGGCCTCTATGAGGCTTATGATCTCAGTCACATGTGATACGCATCACTGGTTCAGGGTATTTTCCAGACGTATTTTTTAGCTTTCTGTATTGAAGGTCACTCCACAAATGTAAGATTACTGACCGGTTCATTTCTTACTTCATTTTACAAAATAATGAGAAGGTAATGTATTGTGTTCGCTACTGTGGGAGTCAGCACTCACAAAAACTAGGAAGGAGAGAAGCTGCCATGGCCAGTGGCGGGAATGCAAAATGATCTGTTGATGAATTCTTCTCGGGTTATCAGCCGAGTGGTGGCGTCGTCTTGTCGCAACGTTTCAGTGAGTTGATGATGGGTACGATCTGTACATTGAACTTGGAGATTCAAAATAGTTCAAATGGCTCTGAGCACTATGGGACTTAACATCTGAGGTCATAAGTCCCCTAGAACCTAGAACTACTTAAACCTAACTAACCTAAGGACATCACACACATCCATGCCCGAGGCAGGATTCGAACTTGGAGATTAACTGAACACATTATTTCTGAAAATAAAATAAACGTAGCTTAACTTGTTTCCTGTGCCTCCTACTTGCAAGTAGTTTTACTATTACTACTTGCAGAACTCAGGCTAAGTATCAGCTTCCCGTTACTCAGTACTGGAATGGAACTGAAGTCCCACACTCCTTGAACGATGCGGGAGACCCGCTCCGCCGTAGTAGGCGAAGTCCTAATGGAGATAGTTTGCCGTTGCTTTCCTCCGACCGAAATGGGGATGAATGATGATGAAGACGACACAACACCTTGTCAGCTCGGGAAGGTGAAAATTACTGCCCCCCCTGGGAATCGAACCCAGGACCCCATGTAAGAGAAGCGAGAGCGCTACCACGAAACCACGAGCGGCGGACTGATCACTACTGATGCCCTCGAAGTCTGTGACTGAACTGTGCCCACAAGCGAAGGGTAGCTGGTTAGCGATGACGGGGGGCGTAGAACTCTCTCTTACTGGAGGTGTGGCGCTGCCTGCTCTTCCCACTGGTATGTGGGTCAGCGCCTTCTCGATGCCCTTTCGTGGCGCTGCGCTGGTCAGTCGCGCAGTCGATGCTTGAAGACCTCTCATAAGGTACACGACGGTTCTCACTGTGTAGTAATGAAATATTTAGTCAATCATAGATTTCAAAACGACTTGTGTACTAAAATACCTGTGTATACCTTCACTGAGCAGGTAACAAAATTTTTAAATGACAAAATATCACAAACTGGGCTGTTCCGTGGCATCAAAGGTTTTTGGTTATGTCAGTCATAATATTCCATTGAGAAACTGAGCTTGTATTGCACACATGGTACAGCACATACCGGATTTCGTTCCTTTTTAAGAAACAGGGTGCAGAAAATTACAGACAACGTTCACATAATAGAGACAGAAATGACAGTATTCATTAGTGAGAAAATTATGATGAGCTATCTGCAGCACTGAATCATAGGCTCATTACTGTTTTGTTCAGTTTTAATGATGTAAGGTTTATTTAAATAAAGAGACGCAATTATCCCTTGTTCAAGGTGAAACAAACATTATTGTCGAGGTGATCGAAGAAGCATCCACATGGAAAATAGTAAAGGATGTATTTGTTAAAATTATGAATTGGTTTTACACAAATAGATTGTCACTTAACATTGAAAAATCACTTACCATTTTGAATTCTTACAATTATCCCAGTCTTTTTTAATGTAGTTCATCAACGAAATGTGACAAAAAGAACTGAAAGTTCTAAGCTCTTGGATGTACATACTGATGAAGACTTAAATTGTAAAACCATGTAGCATGGCTTCTAAAATTTTTAGCTTCAGCTACTTTGACGTAAGAATAAATGCCAAGTTTGGAGACAGAGAAATCAGTGATTTAGCAAATATTTCACGTATTTTAATTCACTAAAGTGGTACGTGCTAATATTCTGGTGTACCTCTTCATTTAGGTAAAAGATATTCATCGCACAGCAAAAACTTAAATTATATGTCAATTTCACACAGAGACGTGTCATAGGCGTCGTTTAAGCAGGTTCATCGTACAGCTATTCACTCATGAAATTACAATTTGTCAGCAATCTGTCGCAGTATAAGAGTAATAGAAATGTTCGTCAAAACAATACCATAAGCAAAAATGATCTAGACTTCCTTCTAGTGAACCGCACTTTGGCACAGAAAGCTGTGAATTTCACAGCTGTAGAACTCTCTTATTGTCTACTCTTTGAAATAAAATGTCCGGACAGACAGCTGAAGGGTATTAAAGTGTTGATTAAAGTTGTTTCTCCTTCTTGTCCTCTGAGTATTTCTTAAATAGAAATAGTCTGTTATAAACCTGTAACTGACCTAAACTGAGCTATATACACAGGGTGGTCAGAAGTAATCTGAAAAGATTGTAAGGGTATGGCAATGAATATTGTGTTGAGAAAAAAATATTAAGAATGAAATTTGATACTTTGCGCCGTTTTCGACGTAACAGGACTGCAGTTAGCCAGTCAGGCCGTATTGCACGCAAAATCAAGCAGTCCTGCAGATATAATGAGTATCAGTTGTTTTCCTAGCGTATATGATAGCCCACGAGACTGCTCAGATTTTTTTTCCGGATCGATCCTTATTACCGCCTCATGTCCAATTTATTCGGTGTTAGGAAAGCACACGAAGAACGCATTCGACTTCGCTTCTGGCGGACCAGCTGCATTTGGGCGTGCAACCTTACCCTGCGAAGTGTGTGTGTGTGTGTGTGTGTGTGTGTGTGTGAGTGAGTGTCTGTGTGTGTGTGTGTGTGTGTGTGTCTCTGTGTGTGTGTTTGTGTGTGTGTGTGTGTGTGTGTGTGTGTGTGTGTGCATCCACGTACGTGTTATTGCGGGTCTGCAATGTTTCGTCTGTAACGTTAATCTTCAAGATGTTCTATGGAACATGGAAACAACCAACAACAGCTCTGGTGGAAACGATGTGTCAATACATACTCCCATCAGACCTTGCATGTACGTTGGTACACTTTGTGCTCCAGCTTCTCTCTTCCTTTCAGATTCCTCTGCTGCGGGAAACCGTCTTCGGAAAGTTTCGTCGCACGCTGTACTCACTTGTAAGCACTTCATGAAGTATTCAAGGAAAGTAAAGCAGAATGCTACACACGGAACAGACATAAAATGTGGATGGAGTCTTGAACGGGTGTTGCTATTTCGACTGCCGAGAACCGAAGTCACGATCTTGTATCTGCTTCGCGGCGTACGCTGTTGACTGCGAAAGAGTGCGAAGACAGAGGGAAAGAAAAGGAAAGAGAGAAAGGGAGTTGGAAAAGAGAATGGAAAGTAAGTTTGTTCATAATATACCAAATGTAAGACAGTAGAACTCGAAGTCACCCAGTACCCGACATTTCACTATTAACGCATCATTATTTTAGTTATAATGCTGAATGCCGGTGCAATACGCCCGATAAAAAAAAAAAACTATGTTCGAAACGGCGTCATTGCAAATGTTACATATTCTTTCCAAAATCAAAGTAAGTTGTGTTTCACTTATTTATGAGGGTTACACATTTGTAAATGTGTAGCGTTGGATTACCGAAACGTCAGCTATGAATTCTCTATAACAAGTATGAGCAACCTTTCCTGAGTCGCGGACACACTCGTGACGTGACACGACACCAGTGTGAAATCAGTACTATAGCGTCCGTGACGTTGATGATTATGTGGTATCGAGCCGATATGAAAGGTGCCCCTTACCCGATACACCACTTCAACAAATTACGCCTCAAAACATGTGTTTTTGAGAGTACATTGCTTTTATGTTCGTCCCACCTTTGAGATTTACATTTATTTCCGTGTCGTAAACATTTTTCTTTACTTACGACACTTCACGATAACTGTCTTAATTACTTCCGCTGAAGAATTCTGTAAGACCGTTAGTAAAGAACCGATATTCACAACACGTAAATACACTGCTTGTCAATTGCTAAGGAATAGAGACATCGTCGGGCAGGAATAACGACAAGCAATGATAGACTACATGAAATACAGTACATACGTATTTATAACGAAACATTTCACCACATGGGAAAGCAGTATAACAGACGTAATAAATTCCATGTTGACACAGGTTAGACTCCCAAAATAAAGGTCGATATCGACTCTCAGTAAAGAAGATGCCTTCCTCGAGCAGTAATGCACATTTTTCACCTGTTATTCGTGTTGGCTACCAAACTATTGAGGAGTTCTCGAGGGAAATTATTCCCCTCCCCCCCCCCTCAAGGCACCGACCGAGGTGGCGCAGCGTTTAGCACACTGGACTCGCATTCGCGAGAACGATGGCTCAAATCCGCGTCCGGCCGCCATGACTTATGTTTTCCGTGATTTCCCTAAATCGCTTCGGGAAAATGCCTGGATGGTTCCTTTGAACGGCATGGCTGATTTCCTTTTCCAACCCTCTCTACTCCGAGCTTGTTGTCGACGGAACGTTAGACACTAATCTCCTCCTCTCTTTCTCATGGTGGTTTTCAAATCTTGCAGAGTTTGGTGTGGAGTTATTCGTAGAGAGTCACAACTGGCAAGAGCATTTCAGGTCTACTCTAACAAACTGGAGACCAGAATCACTTGCCACAGTCAAGCGGGATTCGTCGGATAACATCACTTCGTCACTTTCGATCACTGTAGCTGACCCCAACCAACGTGCTCAATACAACAACGAACTCTTTCACGACGATTACGTGGTTGAAGTGGGATGCATTTAACAACCTTACGAGTATTCAAACCAACTTGATTTAACTGCCGTGAATCGGTTCAGAGATACTTACACTGGTAGCTGTTGCAAGGTCCGCCTAGAAGCGAGATGTCTGTTCCTTTTAACCCAAGGACTACATATCGATCATCTTGAAGTGTGGTGATCCATCTGCGACCACAGTATACTTTCACCCAACATTTCCACCTTCAGCGGCCTTTTTTTAATCGTGAGATGACAATTATCGACACTCTAGCCACTGTAGTGACACTTTGACCGGCTTCTAGCCTTCCAACAACTCCTCCACGACCGTAAGCACTCAAATGATGTTTTGCAGAGATGCCATATTACAGGGAATGTTGCACTAATCGGTTCCACAACAACATTCCTCAAACACCGTCCTGCATGAACTGTGGAACGCATATGTAGCGTTCGTGTACAGGCTTCACTGAAGTTATCACTTCCTGCCCTCTACATTTCCTTTTACTATCATTGGTCAAGTAATCCTTATGAACTGTCGGTTGTTCTGTAGCAACTGGCAATTGTTTCTTAGCAGTTGTCGGTTTCTCCTTAGCAGTTTCCATGCTGCGTAAATACAATCATCTGAAGATGAGATGTCAGTCACCTTGAAATGTCATTATTGAAAATCAAAAGCCTACAAAAGCAACTGATTGCCGCTAATTCATTAAAAATTACCTGCAGTCTTAACAGTTGCAGTTTTCTAATGCGTCCACAATGAACAAGAATTATTTACTAACGTTAATACGAGGAAGAAACCCGAAAATAAGTCGCGAGCTGACTACAATGTAAGTGCCTCACTTTCTCTGCCACGAATGTCTTTCGACGACCGGACAGAAGACAAACGCTGGCCGAATTAATATTCTAACGTTTCTACCTCGCTTGTGGCACACTTTAGTTGGCCAGACGTTTATCTTTATCTATTCTAATGTATAATGCAGTCAGACAATTCCTCAAGTTTACTGAAATGAAGATGAAAACTTGCATAAAATACGAATAGCGGAGGATATGGTGTACTGTATGTAAAGCAGAGAGTTCCCCCTCTAACGTAAGAGAAATTAGAATTCGGGTAAGACATGTAAACAAACTGGGCAAACTACAAATTCAGGTAATCGGGAAACACTAGAGAATAACTAGGGAAGATTTTAGGCCCAGTAATAACCACAAAAGACTAGATATTAAGAATATATGATAACGTATGATGAACTATTCGAACACGTTCAAATATTTCCGGGTTTTATTGTAAATTCATTGGATGTAACAAATGTAAAAAAGGTAGGGGCGAAGAGCATAAAGGCAAATGCATTTGTTATGTTGAAAAAAGATAGAAATAATCATTAATCTAGAATATACATACACTTGAAGTACTGAAATAAATGACTGAAAATGAAACAACAAATTATAAGTAAGAGGAAATTTACTGACCTTAACTGAACCAAAGGTGGAGAATAACAAGCGATACCTATTTAACTACAAACTTTTATTTACAATGAAACTGAGATGCAGTGAAACGTGGGTGACGTCGTTGATCAAAACACTTGGACACGCGCGAAACCCACATGTTATTGCCTTCTTTTTTTTTACTCATCAGGCCTCTGACTAGGTTCAATGCGGCTCACAACGGATTCCTCTCTTGTGCCAGACTTCCCATCTGAGAGTAGTACGTATAACCTACATCTTCACTTATATGCTGAATGTATTCCAGTCTTTGGCTTCCTCTACAGTCTCACAAGTTTCCTCTAGAATCACAGTTATGCCGTGATGTCTTAACGTACTGTCCCTTCCTCTCGTCAGTGTTTCCCATATATTCCTTTCCTAGCCGATTCTCCAGAGAACCTCTTCATTCCTTAGCTTATCAGTCTACTCATTTTTCAACGTTCTTCCGTAGCACCACATCTTAAATGCTTCGATTCTATTTTTTTCCGCTTTTACAACAGTCCACGTTTCACTAGCATACAAAAGTTCATTCTCAGATATTTGTTCCTCAAATTAAGACCTATGTATGACGATAGTTGACTTTCCTTGGTCAGGAATTCCCTTTTTGCCAGTGTTAGCATGTTTTTTATGTCCTACTTGCTCCGTCTGTCACTGCTTATTTTGGTGCCTAGGTAGCAGAATTCCTTAACTACTAATTTGTGATCATCAATCCTGTAAGCCTTATCCACCTACACTGAGAATAGTAAGGTCATCAGGGAATAGGATATTGACATTCTGTCACCTCGAATTTTAATTCTACACATTAACCTATCTATTATTACCGTCAATGCTTCTTCGATATGCAGATTGTACAGTAGGAGAAAGAGACTACATTCCTTTCTTACATCCTTCTTAATCCGGGCACTCCTTTCTTGGTCTTCCATTGTTATTGTTCCCTCTAGGCTCTTGTAAGTATTACATGCTACCCGTCCTTCCCTGTACCTTACTCCTATTTTTCTCAGAACTCCGAACATCATGCACATTTTGTCACTGTCGAACGCTTTTTCCAGGTCGAAAAATCCTATGAAAGTCTTTTTATTTCTATTTAGTCTTGCTTCCATTATCAACCGCAACGTCAGAACTCCATCTGTGGCACTTTTACAGCCTAGATGATCGTCATATATCAGATCCTCAATTTTATTTTCTATTCTTCTGTAAATCATTCTTGTCAGCGACTTGGATGCATGAGCTGTAAGTTAATTGTGCTATAATTCTTCTCGGCTCTTGTAGTCTTCAGAATTGTGTGGATGACTGTTTCCGAGAGTCATACGGCATAATGCCAGTCTCATATATTGTACCCACCAACGTGAATACTCGTTTTGTTGCCACTTCGCCCAACGATTTTAGAAATTCTGATGGAATGTTATATACTCCTTCGGCATTACGTGATCATAAGTCCTCCAAAGCTCTCTTAAATTCTGATTCCTCTTCTGTCACGCCATCAGACATATCTTCCTCCTCATAGAGGCCTTCAATGAACTCTTTCCACCTATTCGCTCCCTCCTCAGCATTTAATGGTGATATTCCCATTGCACTTTTAATGTTACTTTCCTTGCATTCAGTTTCACCGAAGGCTGTTTTGATTTTTCTGCACTCTGAGTCAATCCCTCCGGCAGTCATTTCTCTTTCGATATCTTCACATTTTTCATGACCTCGTTTCGCCAATTTATTCAAGAGATCTGTTCTGCTACTCGTGCGCTGGCTGGCGTTTCTGTCTCACCAATGTACAACGTAGCCCATTTACTCCTGCAGTAATACGTGTGTTCACTGTATGCTATGTGGAACCTATCAAATCGTGTATCCTACTGCTGCAGTGAAAACTAGATTTGAAACCGCGTCACCGTATGACGCCCTTAATATGTGGGAAATGCACTATCTGAATCTTTTCTTGCTTGCCTTCTTGTTCTTCTCTTTTATTCCGGTTGGCATTGGCTGATTTTCTTATATTTTTGTTATCATACCCGTTGGCACGAAAGGTGTTGTATTGCTCCTTTGATGAGCTTACATGCCCACCAGAATCCAACCGCTGACTTACAGACTGTCGGCAACCATCGACTATGGAGATAACCACAAAAAGCTACATTCCTACACTCTCCCTCCAGCTGTTCAAAAAATGGCTCTGAGCACTATGGGACTTAACATCTAAGGTCATCAGTCCCCTAGAACTTAGAACTACTTAAACCTAACTAACCTGAGGACATCACACATCCATGCCCGAGGCAGGATTCGAACCTGCGACCGTTGCCGTCGCGCGGTTCCAGACTGAGCGCCTAGAACCGCTCGGCCACAACGGCCGGTCCTCTCGCTGTGACTAGCCTATTATACTTCAACACTTGTAAAGTTTCATAAATATGATCGTCTGCAGTCCATAGGAGCACCTTTTCTCCCGCAAAACCAATTTTGCCCTGAGGAAGCCGTCGTAACAAGGTCGAAAATCGATTTAATAGCTTATCTTTCAAAGTATTTTGTAAAATGACGCGTTACAACGCGTAAAAAAATCTTAGGAAAATACAATCCTTTAACGTGTGCCTGACGTTGTACGAATTTCAATGCAACTCTCATGTGAACTGTTCGGCTGTTACTACCACCCACACTCTCAAAACTGTTAGATCAGAGATGTGGCACGTTGTCTGGCAGAATGTTTGTACTGCTTACATAAGGAGTACTGTTTCATTCAGTGGATATAATTCCTTGTTTCCAGCGGAATGTCACCAATGGTAAACAGTCTAAATTTGTTATGAGTCTGTTGTCTCATTTTCAAGAACGGCTTGTTTTGAGCACTTCTATAAAAGCATTCACTTTGATCAAGGGCCGCTTGGCTGTTCTGGTGCAGCAGAAGATCTGTAATACTACGGTAACATGTGGAATGGCGGTCACGTTATGAAGGGCTATGGTAGGTTCTAAAGCGATGGGGAGACAAGAGTGACTGCACAAAATACATTAGATTTCGGAGAGTCCTTCTCATGTTGTACAACTACATGTGATTATTCCGTGCCCCATACTCTCACATTAAGACTCTTCACTTTTCCATTTAAATGGAATGTCGCCTTGTCATTAAACACCAAGCGTGGAAGAAAACTGTCATCCTCCATCCTGCCAAGAATTAAATTACAGAACACAAAAAGTTGTTGTTGTTGTTGTCACCTTCACGAAGAGCTTGCAGTAGATGAATTTTGTATCGTTTCGTGTGTAAACGCTGACGCAACACACGCCAGACGGACATCGGGGGCATACAGAGCTGTCGAGCTGCACGGCGAATGGATTCATGTGGACTCCTTGTGAAACTACGGCGGATGCGTTCGACGTTTGTGTCACACACTTTCGGACGGCCGGGCGACTTTCCTTTACACAAACAACCTGTTTCTCGGAATTGTCATACTATCGTCTAATGCTCTGTGCTGCAGGAGGATCCACGCCATACGTCGTACGAAAGTCACGTTGAACAGTCTTTACTGCGCAAAACGTAGAGCAAAAAACGCTTTCCGTTGTCCCAACATCATTTTTACTAGAATTGAAGTGGGCGCTATCTAGCGGGACTCGTTTAAGACTCGAGACTTTGCTCTTTCCAACAGTACATTGTTCACGTTGCAGGGTGCCATGAGATGTAAAGTAAACTAAATTAAGTTTGGATCGTCTGATGCTTGTCAGGACAGAGGTGTGACACTTCTGCTCTGTTACATACGTTATGCTCATGGAGTTCACAACTTGTAAGGATCGGACAATCCCCATGACAATGCGACTCTTTCTCTTTTTTTTGTATACGTCAAGAAAGGGCTATAGTCAAACTGGATATCAAATAGAGTAGGGCTGGGGTTTCTGAATAATGAAGCTATTGGGACGGAAATACTAGAATTTCTACTGCTCAGCCCATGTGCACAGCTCGGCCGCCATTATGGTACAGGACCGTTGCTAGACAAGTTGAGCACATGCAGCAAAAAGCCTTTTCCAAATACAGGGTGTATCAAAAAGAATCATCCAATTGTTAAAAAATCGTAACTATTAAGTTATTTGATATACGTACGTAAACAATGTATTGTTGTAAGGTCAGTTCTGGTATTTATGGTGTTGAGACAATAGAAAGCGTTTCTTGTTCTAAGTTTTGTGTAGTGAGGGTCATTAATAACTGTTCAGCATCACTTTCGTGCTAGGTATGGTGTGGATCCTCCTACAGCACAGAGCTTTAGGTGATGGCATGAACAGTTCCAAGGAACAGGTTGTTTGTGTGAAGACAAATCGCCAGGCCGTCCCTGAGTGAATGACACAGACGTCGAACGCATCCGCCGTAGTTTCCCAGGAGTCCACAGGAATCCGTTCGCCGTGCAGCTCGACAGCTCAGTATGCCCCCGACGTCCGCCTGGCGTGTGTTGCGTCAACGTTTACACATGAAACGACGCAAAATTAAGTTACTGCATGCCCTTCGAGAAGGTGACAACAACAACGTCTGGTGTTGTGTAATTTCGTTCTCGGCAAGATGGAGGATCACAGTTTTCTCGCCAGCCGCTGTGGCCGAGCGGTTCTTGGTGCTTCAGTCTGAAACCGCGCTGCTGCTACGGTCACAGGTTCGAATCCTGCCTCGGGCATGGTGTGTGTGATGTCCTTAGATTAGTTAGGTTTAAGTAGTTCCAAGTCTAGGTGACCTCAGATGTTAAGTCCTATAGTGAGTGCTTAGAGCCATTTGAATTTGAACAGTTTTCCCCCACGCGTAGTGTTTAATGACGAGGCACCACTCCATTTAAATGGAATGGTGAAGAGTCATAATGTGAAAATATGGGATTCGAAATAACCACATGAAGTTGGACAACATGGGAGAGATTCTCCAAAATTTAATGTATTTCGTGCTGTTTCACCGGAAAAGGTATATGGTCCATTTTTCTGTACCGAGAATACTGTTACTGGAAGCACATATCTCGTTACGCTTGAGAACTTTCTTTTCCCACAGTTTGAGACTGATCCGAACGACTTCATTTACCACCATGAGGGGGCACCATCACACTGGCATCTGTGAGTGCCGGATTTTTTAAATCAAAAGATTGTTGAATGATGGATTGGTCGCACAGGACCAAAAGATTCAGACTTACATACTGGCCTCCAAGGTCACCGTACCTGACTGTATGTGATAGTCCTTCGGAACTGTTTATGTGCCTCGGTTGCCAACAACAATGAATGAACTGTGACATCATGTAACAGCAGCTGTGGTATCTGTAGCTCAAGACACGCTCGTAGCAGTGTAGGAATGATTTGAATTCTGCATTGAGATGTCGTGAATTTCAATGGGGCATATTGAACACCTGTGAGAAGGTATGAAAAAAACTTTTGAAGTTTCACGTTCATCAACTTACAAAATTCACTGTATATGTTTATTGGTTTCAGAAATATAGACGTGGCAAATCCGATTATTTAATGGAGACTACTGATTAGAAACTGAAATTACTATTTTAAGCTGGTAATATTAGACTCGTTGTTATTGGGCTAGCTTGTGTAGTGTGTCTGTTTGTATCTCTGTGAAGGACAATATCCCAAACGGCGTCAACTTCTCCCACAGCGTACGTAATTTCGTACAGTAGACAAATTACTGTCGTGGTGTAGAAGCAGCTGCCGACTCCGACGGTTGCCTGTAAAATTCTTAAAAAGTAAGAGATAGAAAACTGTTACAGGATCTTCTCGAATTGGAACACCATTCGCATTTCATCATTCGATGATGGTCTGCGAGTGAAATGAGTTCGTTTTAGGAGATAAAACTTTCTCTATGCTCTTGACTGTGTTATTGAAGCAGCAGATGTCGACCACCAAAGTTGCGAAGTCCTATACAAGCCTGTAGTACATAACAGTTCACCACAGAATCCTTCGATCAAAATTAAATACGCGCAGCTACCTTTGAAATGCTACAGATTGTATTATGGCCATTAGTAACCTCCACATTAACATTACATATCGCTTGTGAATCTCAAAAAAACATAAATTATACAATATGGCAGCTGACAATGACTGCTTCATTGCACACGCTTCACACACGTCGTCTCGTTATCCTATCTCGTAACAAATTCAAGTTACATTCAGATTTTCTTACTTTTCTGCGTTCGGAATGGAGCAACACGAAGTAAAGGAATAAATATTTCTCTCGTGCAGGTGAAACGCGCCACGCCCCAATATACATTAACTCTAAGCCAACAGCTGTTTCAATTGTCGTTCTTGGACATAAACTTTTTAGACCGTCCTATATATTTACTTCACCCGTGTTGCTGTAAAATTCACTTCCGGTACGTGTTATTCTTATGGGCCTTATCAGTTTTTTTCATTAATTCATTGAGAAATTGCCGAAGTATTTTTGGCGGGAAATTTGAATTATTTTTCTTGGACTTTAAATTTTTAGACCGTCCTATATATTTACTTAACCCGTGTTTTTAGCAAACAGAACACAGCATGTTGTTATCAATGAAGAGACGTCTACAGACGTTAAAGTAACCTCTGGCGTGCCACAGGGGAGTGTTATGGGACCATTGCTTTTCACAATATATATAAATGACCTAGTAGATAGTGTCGGAAGTTCCATGCGGCTTTTCGCGGATGATGCTGTAGTATACAGAGAAGTTGCAGCATTAGAAAATTGTAGCGAAATGCAGGAAGATCTGCAGCGGATAGGCACTTGGTGCAGGGAGTGGCAACTGACCCTTAACATAGACAAATGTAATGTATTGCGAATACATAGAAAGAAGGATCCTTTCTTGTATGATTATATGATTGCGGAACAAACACTGGTAGCAGTTACTTCTGTAAAATATCTGGGAGCGTGCGTGCGGAACGATTTGAAGTGGAATGATCATATAAAATTAATTGTTGGTAAGGCGGGTACCAGGTTGAGATTCATTGGGAGAGTCCTTAGAAAATGTAGCACATCAACAAAGGAGGTGGCTTACAAAACACTCGTTCGACCTATACTTGAGTATTGCTCATCAGTGTGGGATCCGTACCAGATCGGGTTGACGGAGGAGACAGAGAAGATCCAAAGAAGAGCGGCGCGTTTCGTCACAGGGTTATTTGGTAACCGTGATAGCGTTACGGAGATGTTTAACAAACTCAAGTGGCAGACTCTGCAAGAGAGGCGCTGTGCATCGCGGTGTAGCTTGCTCGCCAGGTTTCGAGAGGGTGCGTTTCTGGATGAGGTATCGAATATATTGCTTCCCCCTACTTTTACCTCCCGAGGAGATCACGAATGTAAAATCAGAGAGATTAGAGCGCTCACGGAGGCTTTCAGACAGTCGTTCTTCCCGCGAACCATAGGCGACTGGAACAGGAAAGGGAGGTAATGACAGTGGCACGTAAAGTGCCCTCCGCCACACACCATTGGGTGGCTTGCGGAGTATAAATGTAGATGTAGATGAAGATGATATCCACTGGCACCTTCCGTTTGTTATTGTCTAGCTGCCAGTGTCAACAATATCGTGTTGATATAGTTTCGCAAACACACCTTGCATAAGCTGTGTGCAACTGCCCTTGCTGCAGGTTGGACTGCGTTCACCAAACATCGTTGGCGATATGTGATTAGTAGGGCCGTGGCCTTTTTAGATTTCGGACATCCACATCTGGGCAAAGCCTCCACGAGAAAACATGGTAAACGGAGAGAGTGGTTAGCCAACCAGGATTACAAATCCCATTTCGCATTTTGGTGCTTCGACTGAAATTTATAAATTACAATCTTCTTGTTCAGTTTTTTCACAAAATTTATAAATTACAATTTTCTTGTTCAGTTTTTTCACATTTAGTTATTGCAGAGAAGTTGGATGACGTCGGACGATCTCGTAGGGAAGCTGGGCACTGCAAGGCTGGCTGGTCTCGAATGATGACTCTTTCCCCTACGACCGCTACCCGTATGCGTAGTCAATGGGCCGAGATCGGGCTGTCTCTCGTGGTGGACCAGGTAGTTACGGGCTCGCATCGGGAATAGGAATGGGATGTGGTGGACACGAAACGAAATGACCCCTTACTCTGATTATCTTCCTGGCCCTGAAATTGTTAGTCGATTGGCATGCTAAAATGTTTTTGCACTGGCATGATATATTCGGACTGAGTTTTTCTTTGTTCAGTTTCAACATTCTTTCACATTCCTAACACTTCTGTTAAATGTCACGGTTTCTATACCCTATTTTCTCCGACTACATCGTGGATCAGTCTCAACACGATATGAATTCGCATAATGTTCCTAGTAGGGTGGAACTGGTTGTACCTTATCAACAGTCACAGTTGTCCGTGGACATGCACTATTACACTGTAGTTATATTTCGATAACTTCATAGGTAATTTAATTAGTTGTATATTCTCTTATTTACAATGTCATATTACTTTCTGTTGTTGCCAGACAAACGTGTGGTTCCTGAAGAGGGGCAGCAGCCTTTTCAGTAGTTGCAGGGGCAACAGTCTGGATGATTGACTGATCTGGCCTTGTAACACTAACCAAAACGGCCTTGCTGTGCTGATACTGCGAACGGCTGAAAGCAAGGGGAAACTAGAACCGAAATTTTTCCCGAGGGCATGCAGCTTTACTGTATGATTAAATGATGATGGCGTCCTCTTGGGTAAAATATTCCGGAGGTAAAATAGTCCCCCATTCGGATCTCCGGGCGGGGACTACTCAAGAGGACGTCGTTATCAGGAGAAAGAAAACTGGCGTTCTACGTATCGGAGAGTGGAATGTCAGATCCCTTAATCGGGCAGGTAGGTTAGAAAATTTAAAAAGGGAAATGGATAGGTTAAAGTTAGATATAGTAGGAATTAGTGAAGTTTACTGGCAGGAGGAACAAGACTTTTGGTCAGGCGAATACAGGGTTATAAATACAAAATCAAATAGGGGCAATGCAGGAATCGGTCTACTAATGAATAAAAAAATAGGAGTGCGGGTAAGCTACTACAAGCAGAATAGTGAACGCATTATTGTGGCCAAGATAGACACGAAGTCCACGCCTACTACAGTAGTACAAGTTTACATGCCAACTAGCTCTGCAGATGACGAAGAAATTGAAGAAATGTATGATGAAATAAAAGAAATTATTCAGATAGTGAAGGACTGGAATTCGGTAGTAGGAAAAGGGAGAGAAGGAAACGTAGTAGGTGAATATAGATTGGGGCTAAGCAATGAAAGAGGAAGCCGCCTGATAGAATTTTGCACAGAGCACAGTTTAATCATAGCTAACACTTGGTTCAAGAATCATAAAAGAAGGTTATATACATTGAAGAAGCCTGGAGATATTGACAGGTTTCTGGTAGATTATATAATGGTAAGACAGAGATTTAGGAACCAGGTTTTAAATTGTAAGACATTTACAGGGGCTGATGTACACTCTGACCACAATCTATTGGTTATGAACTGTAGATTAAAACTGAAGAAACTGCAAAAAGGTGGGAATTTAAAGAGATGGGACCAGCATAAACTGACTAAACCAGAGGTTGTACAGAGTTTCAGGGAGAGCATAAGGGAACAATTGACAGGAATGGGGAAAGAAATACAGTAAAAGAGGAACGGGTAGCTTTGAGAGATGAAGTAGTGAAGGCAGCAGAGGACCTAGTAGGTAAAGAGACGAAGGCTAGTAGAAATCCTTGGGTAACAGAAGACATGTTGAATTTAATTGATGAAAGGAGAAAATGTAAAAATGCAGTAAATGAAGCAGGCAAAAAGGAATACAAACGTCTCAAAAATGAGATCGCCAGGAAGTGCAAAATGGCTAAGCAGGGATGGCTAGAGGACAAATGTAAGGATGTAGAGGCTTGTCTCACTAGGGGTAAGATAGATACTGCCTACAGGAAAATTAAAGAGATCTTTGGAGAAAAGAGAACCACTTGTATGAATATCAAGAGCTCAGGTGGAAACCCAGTTCTAAGCAAAGAAGGGAAAGCAGAATGGTGGAAGGAGTATATAGAGAGTCTACACAAGGGCAATGTACTTGAGGACAGTATTATGGAAATGGAAGAGAATGTAGATGAAGATGAAATGGGAGATACGATACTGCGTGAAGAGTCTGACAGACCACTGAAAGACCTGAGTCGAGGCCCTGGGAGTAGACAACATTCCATTAGAACTACCGACAGCGTTAGGAGAGCCAGTCCTGACAAAACTCCACCATCTGGTGAGCAAGATGTATGAGACAGGCGAAATATCCTCAGACTTCAAGAAGAATATAATAATTACAATCCCAAAGAAAGCAGGTGCTGACAGATGTGAAAATTACCGAACTATCAGTTTAATAAGCAACGGATGCAAAATACTAACGCGAATTCTTTACAGACGAATGGAAAAACTGGTAGAAGCCGACCTCGGGGAAGATCAGTTTGGATTGCGTTGAAATATTGGAACACGTGAGGCAATACTGAACCTCCGACTTATCTTAGAAGCTAGATTAATGAAAGGCAGACCTATGTTTCTAGCATTTGTAGACTTAGAGAAAGCTTTTGACAATGTTGACTGGAATACTCTCTTTCAAATTCTGAAGGTGGCAGGGGTAAAATACAGGGAGCGAAAGGCTATTTACAATTTGTACAGAAACCAGATGGCAGTTATAAGAGTCTAGGAACATGAAAGGGAAGCAGTGGTTGGGAAGGGAGTGAGTCAGGACTCTCCTTCTGTGCATCAGCTCTCCTTCTATGGTTCTGCTGAAAACAAACATCAATACACTTACATATCTAACTAAACCTACCCCCCCCCCCCCCGAAAAAAATGAAAGAAAATCTCCTTAATATATACAGTCTTTACTAGTGATTCTAATTTTCCCTCGGTGTACTACTTTTTAATATCATGAAGAGGATAGAGTCCTTTCACCTTTCCCGTCACTTGGTAAGCCAGTAGATTAGCCGCAGGATGTGGAATAATCATTATTTCAAACGGTCCAACAAATAATAACTGCCATTTCATGTTCCTCTTTTTCAATTAAGATGCCTATGGAACAGTGTCCAACAACAATCTATCCCCTTCAGCAAAAATTTGTACTTTCTTTATCTTATTGTCGTAAGTTAACTTTCTCTGTCTAGCCCTTTCTCTAAAGCCTACTTAATCTTTTCTTTCCAAGTGGGCTTATCATGTGGCACCTTTGGTAGACTGTCACCCACTCATTCCTTCTTCCTTTTGAAACATCAATTCCTCTGGCGTAGGCACAACTAACAGCGGACTGTAATATGGACTGATAGATGGTTCTATCATTTCTCAGTTTATCATCCTGTTTATTTCTTCACTTACTGATTTTTTAATCTCAACAGAATTGGGTATGATGTATTACAATACGTCTCATGAGGAAACACCTCCAAAGGGCACGTAAATCCCATAATAATTCCTGGACTTTCTTCAAAAACCTGGATATATTTTCCAAAAATACGTCCCAACTGATCGTCTTGTACGTTCTCCAATCCATCAGCTTCCTTTGCCTTTTCTGCTATACATCTTGGTTTGCTTTACCTCTTCCGTACGTTTACATCTCCGTTCTTTTCTAGTGAGCTTAATACCATGCCCAGGACAGTAATTTCCAATGCACCTTTCTTCCCTGATCGGATCAACTTGTGCAATTTCCCCATTATCTAAAAGACTGACTTTACTGGACAAGAAGTCTATTTTTAAGTCCTTCTACCTCATAGTCTCTAATCCGATGATAAAATCTTCTGTTAATTTTTGCATCAATTGGAACATGCATCTTAACGCTGTGTTTCCTACTTTAACATGTAGCAAAGTTTGTATCCGGACTGTTTGTGAGCGGGTACCTAACGCTTCAATGATCTTACAGTTTCGTATCGGCAATGTCGGTAACTCTGTCTTCTGGGATAGCCGTTTAAAAAAATTGTTGGATGTGGCATTTATCGAAGCTCCGGTATCCAAGATTACGCTGATAGGTATTTCTAATATTTCGGCACGGTACGTTATTAAGATTTACATTTTTCGTTAACGCCTCGATGATCCTCATTTCATCGTTGTATCTAAAATCGTTTACAGGTTACTTCTTGCGCACTATTGCTCTTACATTGACCGAACCTCTGGGGCGTAATCAGGTCGGATTCAAAAATGGCTCTGAGCACTATGGGACCCAACATCTTAGGTCATAAGTCCCCGAGAACTTAGAACTACTTAAACCTAACTAACCTAAGGACATCACACACACACATGCCCGAGGCAGGATTCGAACCTGCGACCGTAGCAGTCCCGCGGTTCCGGACTGCAGCGCCAGAACCGCTAGACCACCGCGGCCGGCAGTTCGGATTCAATTTAAATTCCTCGGTCTAACTGGTCCGTTGGTGTCAACGATTTCTTCGACTAAGACCGGTGGTTGTTTTCGCCAGGACTGATTATTTATTGGCCTTGGCCTCGCCTCGTATGTGGTTTGATTACATTGTACTTGATTTCTACCTTCACTATATACAGGATTGTAGCTCGTTTCAAACCACCCTGTCTTTTTGTGTTCTGCTCATAATTTATGCCGTTATTCTGCTGTTCCATACAGTTTGCTCCATTGATGTGACCATTATTCATATTGTTCGATGAAAATTATCCACTCGTATTCAATTCATTCTTCCGTTATTATTCTTATAACCTATCTGCCTATTTTCTATTTCAGAGGATTTATTGTAATTATTTATTCCTCTTTGTTTCACACTTAGCAAATCGATTGAAACTAGTGGAGACATGAATTCCTCCAGATTATCTTCTGAAACATGCAGCAGTCTTTCCCTGAGCTCCATCGGAAACTGAGTTTTGATGATCATTTTCACACATTTGTGGTCTATTTGTTGATTCCAAGATCATTCTTTATTCAAATATTTTTCGACGTATCTCCTTGAGTTCTCGTTTCAGTAAGAGAAGGGTTCCGGGTTATATACTTCTTTCTTCAATTTCATCTGAATGCCTCTTGATCAATATCTATTGAGGAATGCCTTCCCAAATTCTTCGTAAGTGTGACACTTGTCTATTACATCACCCACAGATTACCATCGCCTTGGATGTATCAGAATACATATTCGATTTTCTATCAATCGGACAAGCTCGAGGTAACACTCCTCTTACTCGTCTGATAAATACGACAGGATTTAATGTCTTTCTTTTAAGAAAAAGTATTTGGAATTGTCTATGCTTTAAATTTTCTCTACCGTGATAGATATGGTGTTATAGTTGACATACTTCCATACATCTTGTATGTAGGTACTGCTCATCACTCCCATTAATATACATCGAGCCCTGATTTCTACCTTTAGATCTCCTCTCTGGGCTGACTTCCTTTCATTCTTCAGGTGTCGCACCTCGCAGTTCTTCTATCTTTCGAGTGCAAGTTTGCAAATTCTGTGTAACTTCTCCTTTCCATCTTTGTAACTCGGTTCCTATCTGCTCGCGAACTTCCTTCAACTCATGAATTACAATATCACCCGCTGTTTCTTATGCACTACCCAGTCGTCTAATTGTTGCTTAAGCTGCTGAGTTTTTTCTTGGCAGTTTTGTTCCATTCGCCCTTCACATCGGGACGATAATTCCTTTACTGTTGAGCCCAGGTTTTATCCCCCTACTTCTACCGTTTGTTGTCTCCCCCTCACGGTTTCAATTTCACTGTTTAATATGTTTATTTCGATCGGAAATAGTTCGTGGAGTTGCTTAATACTATTTATTCCTTTCCTAATTTCTGTCTGTTCATTTGTCAAAGTACTCACATCAGCTAATACTTTAACAAAATCTTCCCTTCTGATCGGCTCGTTCACTTTATTTGTTATACCCTTTAATTTCTCTCTCTGCCTGTTCTGTAACTAAATTACTCACAGTGATGGTCAGATTTGTGACTTTAGCCACTATATTTGCCTGTTCCGCAGCTATGGTTTCTACATTTGCCAAAATAGCCGTCTGCGCAGTTGAAATATTCGCTTGCTCAGCAAACAGTTTCGTCTGAGTAGCAGACATGTAGGACTGTTCCGCTGCTAAACTTGCTGCGGTATTCGTCAAACGTTTCATTTCATTTTTGAGCTCCGCCATAGGACGGCCGTAGTGGCCGAGCGGTTCTAGGCGCTACAGTCAGGAACCGCGCGACCGCTACGGTCGCAGATTCGAATCCTGCCTCGGGCATGCATGTGTTTGATGTCCTTAGGTTAGTTAGACTTAAGTAATTATAACTGCTAGGGGACTGATGACCTCAGAAGATAAGTCCCATAGTGCTCAGAGCCATTTGAACCATCTACCGTTTGCCCTGGGTTTTGTTCATCATAAAAATGGTTCAAATGGCTCTCAGCACTATGCGACTTAACTTCTGAGGTCATCAGTCGCCTAGAACTTAGAAATAATTAAACCTAACTAGCCTAAGGGCATCACACATATCCATGCCCGAGGCAGGATTCGAACCTGCGAACGTAGCGGTCGCTCGGCTCCACACAGTAGCGCCTAGAACCGCACGGTCACTCCGGCCGTCTGTTCATCATATCTGGGCTGAAAATTCGCTTCCTGTTCACTCTGCATTGAAAACTGTCATCTGGTTTTCTCCATAAGAATTCATTTGTTTAAATTACTCTACTGTGGACACAATTTTGCTTTACCCCACGAAAATACACATCAGATTCTATACCAAAAAATATCTCTCCACAATTATGAACACACCAACAAAGAAACAAATATAACTCTGCATATACTAAATTGTATACTAACTAAAGCTACAAATATTCCTAACGTAGTAGTTATCTACAAAGACCAGACTGATGTGTACAATGAGTTAGCATGTCATTCTTGTGCTTGCCTTTACAGCAGAGTAGAACCGAATGAAGTTCATATGTGATGGACCCGCATTGTCATGGCTGTCGGATGTAGCTCACATAGAACGAGTCCATCCGTCGTTCATTAATTATACGAAGCACAACACATATATACAACGTAAAATACTCATTTATTACAGAAAATCACAATATATACACTACATACATATAACTGAATGATCGTATATTAATTAGTTTTTGGTCATGAAATGCTTTGACAGTGTCTATGTTTCACTCCATGTAGGTCCTGACATGTTTTAGTCATTTTTATATAATATTATTGCTCAAAAGGAGAAGATAGTGTTTTAAGCTGGTAATATTAAACTCGTTGTTATTGGACTAGAGTGTATAGTATCTCTGTTTGTATCTCTGTGAAGGACAATATCCCAAACGGCGTTGACTTCTCACACAGCGTACGTAATTCCGTACACGGAGACAAGTTACTCTCATGAGTTTAGAAAAGCTGCCGACAGCTGCCTGTAAAATTCTTGAAATGTAAGAGAAAGAAAACTTCTAGAGGATCTTCTCTAATGGGAACACTGCCGTTCGCATTTCATCAGTCGATGACTGTTTGCGAGTGAAATGAGTTTGGTTTAACACAGATAACTTTCTCTATGCTCTTGACCATGTTATTGATTCAGGTTCTACAGCAAACGTCGACCACCAAAAGTTCGAAGTCTTATACAAGCTTGTGGTACATAACAGTACATAACAGAATCCTTTGATCAAAATTAAATACGCGCAGTTACCTTTCAAATGCCACAGACTGTATTATGGCCGTTACTAAACTCCAGATTAACATTACACATTGCTTGTGAATCTCAAAAAACACAAATTATACCATATGGCGGCTAACAATGGTTGTTTTATTGCGCACCTTCGTATACGTCCACTCGTTACCCTGTCCGTAACAAAGCCCAGTCACATTCCGATTTTCTTACTTTTCTTCGCTCGGCATGGAGCAACGAGAAGTGAGGTAATAAATACGTTACTGGCGCAAGCGAAGCGCGCCACCTTGCAATTTATATTGATTTTAAGCCAATATTAATAGGAAGGTTGCTGAACCTATCAGCTGATCGATCCACGATTCGAATCCGCTACCATGGGCCCAGGGAAATTATATAATCATGCTGAAGGAAACAAAAGAGGTATTCACTGTAACAATACATCATCCAATATTAGGTATGAGGAAATTATGGTCTATTATTGATATACATGAATGCTAGTCATAAACATTGCCGCTATCAATCGTATAACATCCACCAGGTCTGTCAAGAGTAGAACCACCAACATAAGTAACCAACTTGAGCAAGTGCATACATACAAAAAATTTTCAAGAGTTTGGGACTATGTGAATCAGTCTTCGTGGGGTTTTTGAATCGGAATACTTTATGAAATGTTAAACTGAATTGCCTGATTATACATAATAATCACTCAGTCTCCATTATAAAATTTGTTTTTAGTAAAATATTCGATGTCGCCTGGAGACGTGGGTCTAACGAAGGAGATGATGCTTTAAAGGGATTTAAGTGAATGGGAAATATCCCCTTCTATCCGAACAAAATACGCACAAATTGCTCCCTTCGTCCTCATTCCTGAGTGATGAGTACCGCTCTTTTAATACAGAATCAGAAGTAAATCCAGGCCCTGCAACTCTTAATCTCCCAAGAAATTCGGAAAGTCAGAGCTCAACAACTTCATTAACACTTTTTCTGTTTTGTCAACCACAACAAAAATTGTCGGTACCTCACATCTTACGCCATAGTTTATTTCAATCTCACAAGAGAGAAGAGAAATTTGCATTTTCAAAGCTGTCAAAGAAAGAAGGTCAAGAGTTGCAGAAATCCACTAGATGTTTAGAGAAACATTGAGATCCAGATAATATTCTTCTTCATCACTTGAAGCTGAGTCTGAGGAATGAAAAATTCCTGTAGTTTGTGCGACATTAAATATTACGACTATAGACCTCTTAAGAAACGTGAATATAAGGTGTGGTAAGTGCAAGATGCGGTTTCACGAAATTTGTAAGGGGACTGTTGGTCGTAATCAGTTCCACTGTGAGAAAAAGTGTAATAATCCGTATTGTGGATAACTGTATGGCAGCTCCATTTACGATTCAAAAAAGCCCCACTAAGTTTTCCTTTTTCAGTTGTCTTAACATTTTAATCTGCAATGAAGAACAGATCCTGAAGCAATGTACCTTTACCACACAAAACTAACAAGTATGATATATTCATCACCACCAGTTAAATTGCGTAATGAAATAATAACGGTCTCGTACTCGAGGCGTGGAATGTCTAAGTTTGAACGTTGTCGGGAAGCTAGAAAATCAGAAAGGGGAAATTCTAAAGCTCAGTCTAGGTATAGGAGGGAGGGGGTGGGGGTAAGTGAAATGGAAAGAAGACAATAAATTCTGGTCACTTGAGTGTAGAGCAATATCAACAGCAGCAGAAAATGGTTTAACGGGAATAGGATTTATTTTGAATAGGAAGGTAGGGTAGTGAGTTACTGTTGTACAGGTGCTGACAGGTTGAGTACGGGAGTCCTTTATTTTCAATAAAAGGAAAGGGAATCTTTCTCCAAAATGCGTGAGCTATGGATGGCAATGGATCTTCACAAAGCCATGTACGGGCCCTAGGTTGGCGGCACATCACATTTTTCCAGTATGTGCCACTATCCCACGGCTTGTTCACGTGCTCGACGAACAAACAACCTTTCTGCTGACGGGGTGACGCTTAGGGAAGCGTCGCTTGCCTAGGCAGAGCTCCTACAGCAGCCAATCAGAAAGGTCCAGGAGATCACGTGTGAGCGCCCACCGAGCCGAGCTGCGCGGACGAGGCGTGTGGATCGCCCTCTTTTACTGACAGGCCCCCGGCGTTATCAGACGCATTCCGGATGCCGCCGAGCACTTTTCGAGCCCCCGGCTCAATCTGTTTGCGCCTTAGGGCCGCTAAACTCACATTAATGTACCCCGGCTTGGTCATCAGTAAATGTTTTTTTTTCAATAAACGGGAGGCAGTTTGCCGACCGGAGTTGAAAAATTAAACTTGTTCTTTTTTAGACCCCACTTCCACCTCAACCACATCCTGACATGTACAACGGGTGTCAGTGAAGTGGGATCTGACCCAGCATGCGGTCTAACAAGTATTGAAATTACGGCTAGATGCCGGGACATTTTCTTTGACCTGGGGGCCACTCAGTAAATTAACTTCTTGTGGTGCTGGAAGCACCGATACTACACTGCATTATTACATACAGCCGTCGCTGTTGCGTCGGCCCCGGTGGCCCGTTTTATTTCAGCATTAACGCACGCGATACAGCGCCATCGCCGTGCGTTGACCATCACGCCGCCAGCTGAGCCACAGTCAGCCGGATGCCACTGTATCAGATGCTGCCGGGGCAGCACTTCTCACCGCCGCTGCGCAGCCTCCAGTCAACGCCCGGCTGCCGCTTCGTCTGCCTTCGCCGCCGCCGCCAACGTCGCCGCCTCCAGCATAATGAAGTAGTGTAAGTCGCGAGCAATTGCAGTAGCCTGGCCTCGCTATCTTTGTAGCAATTCCTTGAGTTGTTTGTGAAGTCATTTTGTAAACATGCCTGACACCCGTTCAAATAAGCAAGCAGGAGCTGCTGCCGAAATTTCTGGCGCCGACCCTGTCACTATGTTAGAAGAACATATAAGACAGTTAACTGTGCAAAAGATGGAAATGCAAGAACAGTGCAATGCGCTTGCGGCGGAAGGCAACAAAAAAGTTACAATTGAACAAGCAGCTGCAAGCGCTAGTCGCGCCTCTGCAGTTAGCACAGCTCCGCCTATGTCTACTCTTGTTGGCAGTTTCCCTGCTGTAAATTTCATCCCGACTTTCGCGGGTAAAACTAACGAAAATGTAACGACATTTTTGCAGTGTGTCAAAGATGTAGGCAGGACTTGTGGGTGGCCTGATAGTTTCATTTTGAGTGTGCTGAAACTGAAACTAGCAGGAGACGCTCGAACATATGTTGAGCCAGTCGACGCTCTGCGAGATGCTATCACTTTTGAGGCCTTGGTTAAAGGGTTAGCAGAGAGCTATTCCGATAAGAGAGGTGTCAGTTATTATCGGGATTTGCTGTCCACCTTACGACAGAAAACCAATGAAGATTTAGAAGTATTTGCTGATCGAATCCGCACGGTATCGTGTCGCACTTATGTGCTGTCAGACCCGTAATGAAGTTTTAATAGAGGAAGCAGAAGCAAGGGCTATAGATGTGTTCATTCGAGGGATTAACCCGCAAACCGGGACAGAAGTGAAAATGGCTTCCCCTACTACATTGCACGAAGCTGTGCGAATTGCACTGCTACGTGAGGAAGCAGTGAGATTTGTTACTAACCCATCGCGAAGTAACGAGTCGCGGCGCGTGTTTCTTAATGATGCAAAATGTCAGCGCTGCGGGAAGTTTAACTATACTGCCGCGCGCTGCCACGCTCCGTGTTGTGGCAGATGCCACAAGATCGGGCATACTAAAGCCACATGCCCCCAAAACAATGTAACCAGACAAAGGCAGCAAAATGTTCCACAAACAAACGGCAGTGGGGTAGTTATCAACAGGGAAATGGTCGGGGGGCAGGCTCAGCCACCAACCCTCGCCCCCGATAAAAATGACACCGGTGTATAAAAAAACAGCAGAAAGATGAGGTGGCAAATGTTTTGATAGAGGGTAAACTCAGGGGTAGAACAATTAGAATGTTAGTAGATACGGGAGCACAAATTAGCGTGCTGTTTGTCCCCTATCACGATAAGCGGAGGTTGAAACCGCCCCGCTATCACATTGCTGGATTGGGTGAGGGACTGATCATTCCTGCCGGGTCATCTTTCGTTAGTTTTCAGTTACGTAAAATACATATGGTTTTAATATGGAGGTTGTACGGAAACGTAGGAGGGACTTTGATATCATACTAGGCAATGATTTCCTCAGTGAGTACCAAGGGGTAATCGATTATAGGACGCACACCGTCCGATTTGGTGAGGAAACTCACTTTTTCGGCGGCGTTCGGACAGAAAGCGCGCAAGGAAACTGTGAGGGACGGCCGCTCTCACAGGATCCGACAGAATCGCGTACATGGCCCATTAAATCGGTACGCCCAGTTACCATTGAGAGTGGGACAGGCAAGGTTCTATGGATTGATATCAAAGCTCTATTGCCTACAAGTTCAATCGTTTTTGTGGATCCGCGCCGTCAAAACGATGTGTTGGACAGGTTACAAGTTCATGTGAAGATAGGTTTATGTGATGTAGAGAGAAAAGGAAAGAAGTTTTGTGTACCTGTATGTGTCGATAATTTTAGTTTGAGAAAGATAGAGATTCCACGTGGAACAGTTTTAGCAAGTGGTCAGGAAATAGGAGATGATGATTTTTCAGTGATAAATGAAGGTAAGAGTCAAAATAGGAAGCAGTTCCCTATTAAAAGTGTGCATGCCCTGATACCCTCTTTGCAAAAGCAATTTAATGAAAAGTTAGAGCATTTGAGTAAAGCAGAGCAGAGGCTAATATGGCCCGTATTGGAAGAATTTGCGTGGTTGTTTGAGGAAAGGCAATATTTGCCTGCTACTGACCTCATACAGCACGAGATTCCCACCGGGGATGCTAGACCTATATCTCAAAAGGCATATAGCATACCTTATCATTTACAGCCAATAGTGGAAGACACAGTTCAACAGCAGCATGCAGCAGGGATTATACAACCCTCTGCCGGCCCCTGGTCGTCCCCAATCGTTCTGGTTCGTAAGAAATCAATCAATGGCGAGAAGAGTTAGAGGCTCTGTGTTGATATGAGAGCGGTGAATAAAGTAACAACATCTGATACTTATCCTTTGCCTCGTATGGCAAAACCCTAGATCAATTAGGCAACTGCAAGTATTTCACCACTTTAGATATACGATCAGGGTATCATCAGATTCCTATAGCTCCCAAGGACAGACCTAAAACCGCCTTTATTGTGCCTTCGGGTTTTTATGAGTTTTTACGCATGCCATTTGGTCACAGGGATGCTCCTGCAACCTTTCAAAGATTTGCTGATTTATTGTTACGTGGTTTAAAGCCCACCACAAGTTTAGTTTATTTAGACGATATTACTGTATTTTCTAGAACTATTGAAGAACATGCAGAAAGGTTGAGGTGTGTTTTGTCACGTTTTCAGAGTGCCAATTTAAGTCTGAAGATAGAAAAATGTTCATTTGCACAGTCACAAGTCCAGTACTTGGGACATGTCATTAGTGCTGAAGGTGTCAAACCAGATCCTCGGTTGACTGAGGCTGTGAGAGATTTTCCCACCCCAACCAATGTAAAGGAGTTACAGCCACTGCTTGGCCTATATAATTACTATCGTCGGTTTGTGAAAGAATATACCACCATAGCTAAGCCATTAACCAAGTTGTTGAAAAAAGGTGCAGTTTTCGAGTGGTCAGAAGAATGTGAAGTAACTGTAAAGAAGATTAAAGAAGTACTAACAAGCTCACCTCTGTTAGTCTATCCAGATTTTGAAAAACCTTTTATTCTTGCAATCGATGCCTCAAATTTTGCTCTGGGTGCAGTCCTTAGCCAAGAATATAACGGAGAGGAAAGACCTGTTGGGTATGCCTCCCGCCAAATGAATCAGGCCGAAATAAATTATAGTATTACTGAAAAGGAATTGCTTGCACTTATGTTCGGGGTAAACTATTTCAAATGTTATTTGTATGGTAGAAAGTTCACCGTAATAACAGATCACGCGACATTAACTTGGATGTTGAATCTGAAAGACCCTAGCAGTCGTTTAACTGGATAGGCTTTAAAACTTGCCGAATATGACTACGAGGTTAAGCATAAACCTGGTAGACTGCATTCTAATGATGACTCCTTGAGTCGTAAAGTAAGGGTAGTTCAAATAAATGATGTTTTGATTGAGGAACTGATAGAGGCGCAAAGCCGAGATGTTGAATGTCATAGGTATGTTACCAGTGTAGATTTCATTACTGAAGATGGTATTTTATACCGAAAGACTCCGTGTGGTAATAGAGTTGTAATTCCTAAGGAATTGCAGTCCAGAATAATAGCTCAATGTCATGATAGTTTGCAAGCATGCCATAATGGGCGAAGAGCAACAAATGCAAGGATAGCTGCACAGTATTGGTGGAAAAACAGAGAGAAAGATGTTCAAAAGTATATTCAAAATTGTTTACCTTGCGCTCAAAGAGCACCCCCTCCTAGGACCAAAATACCTTTACAAAGCCTTCCAGAGGCGACGAGAACATTTCAGAATATTTCTCTCAATATCGTCGGTCCTTTCTCACAAAGCAATCAAAACAATAAATATATCCTGTCCATTATGGACCACTTTTCTCGATACCTTGTTTTGGTACCTCTCACTGATATGACAGCAGAGACAGTTGCTAGAGAATTTATCAATCACTTAGTTTTGCCTTTCGGCAGCCCTGACGCTGTTCTAACAGACCAAGGGACGAACTTTATGTCGGCTTTATTTGTTCAAGTGTGCAAGCTTCTAGGAATCAAAAAGTGGAGAACCACCCCCTTTCATCCAAAGGCAAATGGCCGCCTGGAACGTGTCCACAGGACAATTAAGAAAATGTTAAGATACTATGTAAACAGAACACATTCAGATTGGGACCGTTATATCAATATAGTCGCTTCAGCCTATAATAGCCGTGTCCATCAGTCAACAGGCTATAGTCCTTATGAACTCTCCTTTTGAATTGGACAAATTGCCGCCAGGTGTGGACATAACTGAAGTCAAGAGATTAACTCGCCGTTTCAAGTCAATTTATAAACAAGTTCAAACCAATAATTCCAAAGCCACCCAAAAATAATTACAGCGGAGTAATAAGAATGCAGTAATGCCCCTTTACAAGCCTGGAGATTTAATATTGTTGCATAACCCAACAGTAAGACGAGGCAGAACAAAGAAGTTTGCACCTCAATATGAGGGACCGTACCCTATCATTCGGTTAACCTCTCCAGTAAATGCTGAAATCCAGTTGCCAGATAGGTTAGTGATAGTAAATTTTGATCGTCTGAAACCCTTTTATGGAAAAGCACCTTCCATTCCGACAGTTTTGCCTGATCCATCGCCTAGTAGTGTATCAACTATGCCAGGATCTACAGTGGCTAAAGTAAAGAAAAAAAAGGTAAAATCTTTATCTGCCAGACCTAGATATTCCTTAAGAAAGAAGCATCCTTATGCATTGAGGTCAAGAGACTAAGTTTGTATCTTGTTCTGTAGTGTATCAAGCGTAGCTGTTAAATCATATTCATTTGAAGTTTCATGTAATACTTGTTCAGTTGCATGCGCTGCTGCAGCCTTAAGTGTAGCTTACTAATATGTAAGTGCAAAGTGTAGAGTTAGTAGTGAGCAAGCAAAGTGCTGGAAGTATGGGTTGGAACGGCAGTATAATTATATTCGATGAGGAGATATCTGCTCAAATACACTCCTGGAAATTGAAATAAGAACACCGTGAATTCATTGTCCCAGGAAGGGGAAACTTTATTGACACATTCCTGGGGTCAGATACATCACATGATCACACTGACAGAACCACAGGCACATAGACACAGGCAACAGAGCATGCACAATGTCGGCACTAGTACAGTGTATATCCACCTTTCGCAGCAATGCAGGCTGATATTCTCCCATGGAGACGATCGTAGAGATGCTGGATGTAGTCCTGTGGAACGGCTTGCCATGCCATTTCCACCTGGCGCCTCAGTTGGACCAGCGTTCGTGCTGGACGTGCAGACCGCGTGAGACGACGCTTCATCCAGTCCCAAACATGCTCAATGGGGGACAGATCCGGAGATCTTGCTGGCCAGGGTAGTTGACTTACACCTTCTAGAGCACGTTGGGTGGCACGGGATACATGCGGACGTGCATTGTCCTGTTGGAACAGCAAGTTCCCTTGCCGGTCTAGGAATGGTAGAACGATGGGTTCGATGACGGTTTGGATGTACCGTGCACTATTCAGTGTCCCCTCGACGATCACCAGTGGTGTACGGCCAGTGTAGGAGATCGCTCCCCACACCATGATGCCGGGTGTTGGCCCTGTGTGCCTCGGTCGTATGCAGTCCTGATAGTGGCGCTCACCTGCACGGCGCCAAACACGCATACGACCATCATTGGCACCAAGGCAGAAGCGACTCTCATCGCTGAAGACGACACGTCTCCATTCGTCCCTCCATTCACGCCTGTCGCGACACCACTGGAGGCGGGCTGCACGATGTTGGGGCGTGAGCGGAAGACGGCCTAACGGTGTGCGGGACCGTAGCCCAGCTTCATGGAGACGGTTACGAATGGTCCTCGCCGATACCCCAGGAGCAACAGTGTCCCTAATTTGCTGGGAAGTGGCGGTGCGGTCCCCTACGGCACTGCGTAGGATCCTACGGTCTTGGCGTGCATCCGTGCGTCGCTGCGGTCCGGTCCCAGGTCGACGGGCACGTGCACCTTCCGCCGACCACTGGCGACAACATCGATGTACTGTGGAAACCTCACGCCCCACGTGTTGAGCAATTCGGCGGTACGTCCACCCGGCCTCCCGCATGCCCACTATACGCCCTCGCTCAAAGTCCGTCAACTGCACATACGGTTCACGTCCACGCTGTCGCGGCATGCTACCAGTGTTAAAGACTGCGATGGAGCTTCGTATGCCACGGCAAACTGGCTGACACTGACGGCGGCGGTGCACAAATGCTGCGCAGCTAGCGCCATTCGACGGCCAACACCGCGGTTCCTGGTGTGTCCGCTGTGCCGTGCGTGTGATCATTGCTTGTACAGCCCTCTCGCAGTGTCCGGAGCAAGTATGGTGGGTCTGACACACCGGTGTCAATGTGTTCTTTTTTCCATTTCCAGGAGTGTAGTACGATAAGTTGTCGCAAGGGCTCCTAACCACTTCCTGAATGGAAAAAGTAATGGACAAATAATACGAGACTATCATGATCCTACACTAACACGAGTTTAAAACTCAATCCTGGGATATTAGATCAGTTATAGCCACTGTTTGTATCTTCCATGTAATTAAATTCTCCAGAGCTTAAGATAACGAAATGATTACAACTGCCCACATTTTCTGCAGTTCCTGTGTATCACACTAGAGGATATCAGACCCAATGCTTGTAATCGCTGGGTCACTCTCATACTAGCTTCATCTGCCTCGTTGTAAATATCACACCACATCTCTCTCTCTGTTTCCCACCCTGAGAGTACAGATCCATTCTGGAACTATGGAGATTACCCCAGAATTTAATATATGTAGCAATAAGGTAACAGGACGAGAATAGTGAGGTTTTGGAATCATTTATTATCGAAAGAAATAATTACACAGAACATACAAACCTAAAATTCAGCCTGGAAGGACACAGCAATATTAATGATATTTCTTTTCACACGTTGCACAGTCCATCTACACCTATGCAAAGTACGTGTGACTATTAGTAACAAAATACACTTACTAGTGTCACTGTAATGAAAGAGAGCTGGTAGCTGCACCGAAGTTTTAGCGCGTCATATGCCTACACTGAAATGCTGGAGAGTATGACAAAGAACGTTGAACGGTAAGTGTTCTGTGAAGAGGAGTGATCTGTGTTATGGGACCTGGTTATGGGAACTACACTTGCAGTATTTATGCCATTCATCCTCCATACGAACAGTACTGGTAACTTCCCTTTTGAATATCGCTGCAATAGCTATTAACCACAAATCATTTTGCCTAATGCTCAGATAAAGTACACTTTTTTATGTCTGCCGACGTACACAACACAAATTACTATCTTTTAAGAGGAACTTTTATTGATAGCCTAGCAGAAGCTAGTGAAAACTTTTCCCAGGTTACAAACCAAGTGAATATTCAATGTAAATTCCTCAATATTATGCGATGAAAAAGTAACTTATTTAGTCAAAGTTCACATAGAAAGATACTGACACTACTACGTAATTGGTAGAGGACACAATCATTTCTAATGTAATGTATCTCAGTTCGTATAGCGCCCAATAATATTTTTCCGCTATCTTGGAAAACAGGGATCAAAAGTTTTTGTGCTCCACCGTTAAAGAGACTATTGGTATTCGCGGTTGCAAGTTAAAGGAAGTAGTGCCGCTCTTGGGTGTCTTCGGGCGTACTCCATCGCCATACACATTCAGGAACTGGCGGATATACATAGCTTAGTGTAGCCGGCCACTACGATGTGCATTCCTATATCCAACCTTGCTATGTGCGGAAGGGAGCTGGACTCGGAATCGTCCGATAGAGAGCACTACTTTAAAAGAATAGAATCAGAATCGTAGTTAGAGTTGAAGTATTGAGTATCGCTACTTCACTAGTTTGGCATAGTCAAACACTAGTGTACTAAAGTCATTCACCCACATAGTGACAAATAACAGGCCACGCCATCGCAGGCGAAAACAAAACATAACTAAGCGTACGAAGAAGTGCACAGCTGACTGACAGAGCGTCCTTGCTGAAGGCGCCAGAGCAACGCATTCCGTTAGATACGCAGCCGCACGCACGCCCACACACCAGTACACACTACGTCGAATGAATTACGTCGAATGAATCACTGCACCACATTTTGTCATTTGTTACGTTATCTAATGAACCACACACGTCCTAGTTTATGAATTACACTACTACAGCCGGCCGGAGTGGCCGTGCGGTTCTAGGCGCTACAGTCTGGAGCCGCGTGACCGCTACGGTCGCAGGTTCGAATCCTGCCTCGGGCATGGATGTGTGTGACGCCCTTAGGTTAGTTAGGTTTAAGTAGTTCTAACTTCTAGGGGACTGATGATCACAGCAGTTAAGTCCCATAGTGCTCTGAGCCATTTGAACCATTTTTGAACACTACTACACGAAGTATCTTATACCTAACCAAACGCAAATTACATAAAACACACTAGTAAACGAAATTATTCCTACCTTATCTACAGCCTTGTAACTAATTCACACTTTTATGCCGTCTTAAGTGCAACCTAGGGCGTTCAACAAGAACGTATGAGAATTACAGGATACACAACTGCCGTGATACGCCATGAAACGGGTTCTGCACTACTAGTGTAAATACCTCTCACATATACACATTTGCGGTCTTCTACAATGCAGATAATCATTTTTCTTAGGTAATGAAGAATAGAACACTATTAGCTATCATACAAGTGATCATTATAGAAGGCTAACTCAGAGAATTATTCACTGTTCACATACGACACACATAAAATTATCTCTTACTGATCGCAACAGCGGCTCACCGAGCAGACGCCACAGGTAAGTCATGGATCGTCGAGATGTCGCCGTGGTGCTACAGTTCGTGCTCAGGTAAGTCTCCAGGATCAGGGAGATACATGATAGAAAGACACACACCTACTGACCATAATAGAGGCAGAGTTAATGACAGCTGGTTTGCATAATTACTCATGCAAGTCTATACTTCGAGTCAAGCTCAATAGAGAATTCTTTCTTCACTAACGTTTTCCAGTCTGTTCCTTTGGCAGTGGTCCCGCTAGATAGTGGATAGGAAGCGAGGATCTCGTCAATCCATTCATGCGCGTCACTAATTAAATGACGAGACCCTCACGTATCGTCACAGCCGTCGTTATTCAGCATAGAATAGCATAACTATAGATAAAACACGCATACTTTACCATAACAGAGTAAGTGGATTTAAAGAAAGAACCATTTATTAGAGAGTGTGACAGGGGTTATAGGTGGTACAAAACAAGAGAGAGAATCTCATCATTTTACTACCACAATTTTATTACAATTTAACACCTCAATGAATTACATTTGACTCACATCACCACAGTCCCACTCGCTCCTATTTGCTATTACAGTCATTTACGCACTTTGTGCCGATCACACCACCTTGTATTACAAGTAATGTTTTCACACACCCAGTAATGGATGTCCTTAGTATTAATAGCCATGGGCCATGACAGTCTCCTTTCAAGTGACGTAATTCGTCCGGAATTAAACGTCTTAATGCCAACTCGTAGCAGATTGCTCATCTATTAGTCCTGAGAGGGCTATACTGCCTTCCAGTCGCTTTGAAATGCTTGCTCACTGATCTAAGTCCTAAGCTAATTTATGCTGTGTATTTCATTTTATTGTTTCGTAGTACTTTATTGTGCTGCTAATTGCATTATGCCTCATGTCAGTTTATTATGTTGTATGTGTGCATTTTTTTTGTCATTTTATGTTGTATACCTTCAGTTTGTATACGCACTGTATACGCACTGTATTATGAGATAGTTACTGACTATTATCTTTCTTTTATGAATCAAATAGCATCTAAGCCATGCCGGTCACCCTGCTACCTTGCATAACAAGGAGCGGCTCCGCGATAAAGACTAATACACCTGTTTGTCTGTGGGAATGTTTCGCTGCCACCGCAGGGATGGAAGACTATCTGGCACAGTCACTGACGTGTCAGATTGATAGGTTGGACTCAGTAAATTGTGGAAACTACTCAGGAATGGGCTCAAGCGCCACGTAGTAATTGGCCAAGGGTAAAGGAACGCCTGCTGAGATGGCCTGAATCCCAACTGGCTAGTTCAGCGGGAGACAGATTCGCACTCACAATGGCCAACGAGTAATAGGGACAACTATTTCGTTGGCTCGGTTTCTTCACGCTACTGACAACACACGACATGCTGGTATCCGTGCTGCCGAATCGGTGGATACCTGCAGTCGCCTGTGATTGCAGTTAATTTTTGAAGCCCTCCTCTCTTATTACTCACTCTACTGCCGACCCCTCGGATCTATCCTGTCTTTCTTCTTTTGTTAATGAGTATACAGTGGTACTGTAAATTACTCCAACAATACCGGTCCTATCCGTCTTTCCAGCCATTTTTCTCATCGAGGTATCGTTCCTCCCTTGTTGCAGTGTCCATGTTTAAGCTATTCTCCGACGAACTATTGTGAAGTGAGAATCGTCTCTCTGCTATCTAGCCAAGCGAAGAATCAGTGTCCTTCAACAGTAGGCGAAAACCTGCGTTGGAAATTTTTAAAGACGTAACCATGGGCATTACTTGGTTGTTCCTATGAAGAGCTATATCCCTCCCTTGAAGTACATAAATACAATCATCGTGTTCGCATTTTCACTTTTCCTTGCTGCTCGTGACTTTTCGTGACACTAACAGAAGTGCGACGCGTAATTTGCGTCGTAGCAACGATACGATACGTACTTGTAAGAGCCACCACACAGTTCTTAGTGCCAACATAAATTATCTCTCAGCGTAACTCGCTGAACTAGGTACGCCAATACTCGGTCGTGTAAGAGAAGATTTAGACCCCGCGCGTACTACTGTGAAGCAGTGCAGCGCGCAACACACGTGTGCGTACGGGCACGAGCTGCCTGATCAGCAGCCACGCGCGTACGTATTGTAACCGGTAAACTTTACTGTTCAGCTACGCTTCACCTCTCAGAATCTTTATCCACAGAAGAGACAGTAAGTCACTCTGAGCTTTAAAATTCTATACGTTATTACAATGTTGATCCGCCTTTTCTTGTACTACAGTCATTACATACTGCGTTATTTCGCTGCCTTCTTAGAACCCGAGTATTATGCCAGATGTTGGCACATTTCTCCAACAGTCACGTCAGCGAATCTCAAGTTTTCATAGAAGTAAAGAGCTGAAGTACCTGTCTTGTTAAGCTGCTGTACCCAATTTGCCTGAAGCAATCGGGGTGTAGTCACCACTTCAGACATGCTGTTAACTGCTTAACGCCTCCATATCATAACGAGTGTGGTCCTTGGTTGTTGCCAATGCTTCTCACGAAACCATATCTCCGCAAATGCTTGCTATTTCGTCCTTTTCTGCCATGCTCTGCCTTACTTTTACCTGATGCCAGGAAACATTTTGTTATCCTCGTAAATATGCACTGGTTTGCTTAATCGACGAATCTCGACCACTGAATAACAGCAGTAGCAAGTCCTTCTTCAAGTTAGTTACTACTCAGCCCACCTGACAATCGCAACCTTGTACACCAGAATCTCTTTCACGGCCGCTATCATCGGTTTTTCCTCTCATTACCTGTGGTGCCTATATGATGATGAAGTCCCATCTCGCTTTGGCAACCCATAGCGAAGAATAGCCACATATTGTCAGACATAGTGTAGGAACTACATGTTATCGCTTCATGAACGCCCGCACAACGTTCCTTACACATTCACAGACACCTCATCCACATGATACGTATACAGTCATACTCACCCCACCCTGAAAGGGAGAGTATAAACTCTACTACAAGAGATGTATTAAAAGGGTTCAGCTGCACTTGTTTTGTTTGCATTTCTGGCGGTTAAACCCTCTACCTGGTTATCGCTTTTGCATCTACTCACATTATTTGGAGAGAATTTTTCGTTAAATACTTCTCACCGCGAAAACCTGTTACAGTTCGCGCAGAAAACGCTTTTCAATATAGTGCGCAATGTGTTGTCTAGGGTAGCTGCAGCGATCTGAACAGTCACCCCGCAAATAAAAACTCCGTAGATATAGGGCCTACGGAATTTTCTGAAAATTGTTATCACTTACAAAATGTAACTACCGCCATTCCCTAACTATGTGTAACCTTCTCTGTAAAGGATACAAGCAGTCATGTATTTTATCACATGCTTAAGTGCTTCCATCAACCGTTTATCGGCATCTAGCGGCTAAGAAAGCTTCCACCTCAACAGATTGACTCTCATTGACATCGCACCAGCAATTACGCCTCACCCATATTGAAGACAGTTTATTAGCTGCTACTAGGCAAACTCGTGTCGTGGCAACTGACCTTGTACACTGGTACGAAACATTTAGGAATGTTATGCAACAGGGCCTTGAGTTTCTACATCATACCATAACTAATGTGACCTACACTTTGGAGATAACGAGAGCGATACAGATCTTACTATACAACATCCATGCCATTCAGTTACATATTAATACCTTCCGTACTATTACTCTGCTAGGACTACAGCATAAGCTTAGCCCTACGTTAATGCCTGCAGAACTGTTCCTGCAAACTCTGGCTAATGTTTCGTTTCATCTGGCATCGCCAATGCAAATGCTTTACCCTGTATGGGAATCTTCGCTAACCCTTTATTATGCGGCAGCTACAGTACATCTTGTGTGAACTTCTCAAGGACTGTGCGCCCAGATGTCTCTACCCATCACATGCGTCAACTGTGAGTTTGAATGCTACCGACTACACACCTTTCCGGTTACTTGGGTTGCTCTACGAAAGCAAGTGACTTGGCAAACTAATGATATCTTAGCTATTAGCAAAGATCGCCAAAGACATTCTGTCATGCAGCTGCCTGACCTCCATCAGTGCCTTCACACTAATTACTATATGTGTTCAAACTTATCCATTCATACTGGAACTAAGGACTGTGAGGTGGCCTTGTTTTTAGAGGAAACAACCCCCCCCCCCCCTTGTCCTCGTATGTTATCGAACTTGCGTGGGCCTTGGTTTAAACCAGTAGGGGATAGTTTATTATATTTTGTACCTCAGACATCTACAATTGCTTTACTATGCTATGACCATGTTTTCGTGTCTCGAACGTATCGTTTCGCACTAGAAAACAGTGGATTACTGTTCGACATGTCCAACTGTGATTTAATAACACCTACTGTCAAACTGTCAGCACGTCTAACACAAGTGAAAAATTTGAGCCTCGGACCCCGTTTACTTTATTTACCTGAGGTACCAGTGGTACTACCATCACCCGATAATGTACCCAGGCTACCCAACGAGTCCGATGCTCTATTAATTCAGTCAATTGACGAATTACTAGTTCACGAAAAGGGCCAAATCGCCCTGGATGGAGCTGTTGCTCACATAGCTACCTGGCGGACACAGAAACAATTGTATACGGTTACTCTGCCTAGCGCCCTGACTGTTCCAACCCTGATTGTCGCAGGAGCCGTTCTCTGGTGCCTGTAATAAGAAAGGATATTGTAAACACATTGAGTAAACACAACCAACTGTCCCCGAGGCACAACCTGAGGGTGAATTTCGACAAGAGTAATGTCAGGCATTGTCTACCATAGTGAAATACACTCTTTAACTGAAATAAAGTTTGTATTGTCTAATGTTCATTTACTATTATTGTTATCATGTATCAGTGTATCTAGTCATGTGAACTATTGGGTAAAGAAACTAGTGATGACCACTGAATGTAGGAAACCTTAGTTTATTTGCTATTGAAGCCCACCCCTGCAAACTTTACTGATACAATCCCTGGGGGAGTGTTTCAGTACCTGCCTACACAATAAGCAGCTGCCACCATGTCCCTCCTTCGCGCCGTCCCCACCTGAGGGAACGACAGTGTATCCAACGCTGCGCGGCGCTCTGTGCCGCCTCGCTCTCCGTCAGTGGCACGTGGGCCACCCCGTCGCAGCGCCGCTTCTGACCCAAAGATTCTCACTCTGTTTATTTTTCAATGATTGTCTATATTATATGTGAAAGATATACCATCAACAGTTAGAACTTTGTGTTTTACCAACTGCAATCAGTGTCCCTACACAGAAGCAAATGCCTTTTATGTCACATATGAACATGCTTTGACTTTCTATTATCGGTATATGAAGCAATTTTTTAGGTTGTTAGTGTTTCAATAAGTCTTTAATTATTATTTTGAAGCTATTGTCCATAGAAACTACCTCTCAGTTTGAGAATTTCAATGTTTTACCTAACTATTTACTATCTTCATATTCTGTTTATCTTAACTATGTTTGACAATTGAATAGTTTTATTTTATAGAACTAACTAATTTGTTACAATTACTACCTTAATATTTTAGTTTATATTCTGAAACTGATTCCACTATGTAGCAACGAGTTTAACGTTTGCCAAACAACACAAACAATTACACATTTCTAGAGACGCCTGTAACCTTCAAAAGATCAGTGCTGATTCAGTTCCGCCAGCATCTACACTTCTGCTACACCAAGTTTAGCGTTGCAAGTATATATGAGTAACAGAATCTGTAATACCTCATTCCAATGTTGTGAAACTTTTGACATACTTTTAACTTTTTGCGCTAAGATTTGCATTCTGATCCAGTAATGATGATGGGAAATTGTCATATTGAATTATGTGTGATAAGATCAATGTCTCTAAATGTTTTATGATTTTGATCAACAATCTTCCTGTTTAATATCTTTTTTTTTTAAAGGGACTTTCTTTGTATGTGTTTGTAAAGCCACTCCAGTATACATAGATGTTTTTGTAAAACTTAGATCCACCCCACCCCCATTTTTACAAATATTAGCACACCCAACCAAGGGAGCAAATTTTTTCCTTTATCAACGAGCAACAACTTATTTTCACCATAAAACCTCGCTCCCGCGGAAGGGGAAGGAGATGTACAGGTGCTGACAGATTGAGTACGGGAGTCCTTTATTTTCAATAAAAGAAAAGGGAATCTTTTTCCTAAATGCGTGAGCTATGGATGGCAATGGATCTTCACAAAGCCGTGCGCGGGCCCTGGGTTGGCGACACACCAGATTTTTCCAGTATGTGCCACTATCCCATGGCTTGTTCACGTGCTCGACGAACAAACAACCTTTCTGCTGACGGAGTGACGCTTAGAGAAGCGTCGCTTGCCTATGCAGAGCTCCTACAGCAGCCAATCAGAGAGGTCCAGGAGATCACGTGTGAGTGTCCACTGCGCCGAGCTGCGCGGACGAGGCGTGTGGATCGCTCTCTTTTACTGACAGGCCCCCGACGAGATCAGACGCATTGGCCGGTTGCCGCCGTGCACTTTTCGAGCCCCGGCTCAATCTGTTTGCGCCTTACGGCCGCTAAACTCACATTAATGTACCCCTGCTAGGTCATCAGTAAATGTTTTTTTTTCTTTTTTTTCAATAAACGGGAGGCAGTTTGCCGACCGGAGTTGAACAATTGAACTTGTTCTTCTTTAGACCCCACTTCCACCTCAACCACATCCTGACATGTACACTGTGAACACTTCAGTGATACGGTTGTTCTCATCAAAATCAATAGCAAACTAACACCGACAACGGTAGCGCAGGTGTAAATGCCGACGTCATAAGACTATGATGAATAGAGGGAAAGTATATGAGGGTATTGAACGGATATTTACGTACGTAAAGGGAAATCAAAAACCAATAGTCGTGGGGGACTGGAATGCGGTTGTAGCGGAAGCGGTAGATGAAAGAGCTACATCAGAATACAGGCTTGGCACAAGGAATGAGAAAGAGAAATGACTAATTTGGTTCTGGATTAATGTCAGCTACTAAGAGGAAATACTCTGTTCAAGAATTACAAGAGGTGGAGATATAATTAGAAAAGGACGGAAGATACGGGAAGGTTTCAGTTAGATTACACCATGGTCAGGCAGGGATTCCAAAATCAGATACTGGATTGTAAGGCGTACTCAGGAGCAGATATAGACTCAGATCACAATTTAGTCGTGATGGAGAGCAGGCTGAAGTTTAAGAGACTCGTTAGGAAGAACCAGTACGCGAAATATTGGTATGCGGAGATAATAGGAAATATACGGAGATACTAGGGAATGAAGAGGAATACTTGAAGTTTATGAGGCTATTGATACTGCGATAATGATTAGCTCAGAAGGCAATTTATTTGAAGAAGAATGGTCAATTCGATAAAGACAATCATAGAAAATGGAAAGAAAAACATCGGCACAAAGAATGCAACTGCAAAACGCTGTGGGTAGTAGAAGAAATACACCAGTTGGTCGACAAAAGAAGGAAGTAGAAAAATGATAAGGGAAATTCAGGGACACAGAAATAAAGTCACTTTGGAAAAATAAATAGGAAGGACAGGGTGGCTAAGGCGAAATGGGTGCATGAAAAATGCGAAGAAATCGAAAAAGAAATGATTATCAGATGCACTGACTCAGCGTATAGAAAAGTCAAAACAACCTTCGGTGAAATTTAAAGCAAGGGACGTAACATTAGGAATGCAATGGGAATTCCACTGCTATATACAGAAGAAAGAGCGGATAGGAGGAAAGAGTGCATTGAAGGCGCCTGTGTGTGTCTCTGTGGGAGGGGGGGGGGGGGAAGGGATTTGTCTGATGACGTGACAGAAGAAGACACAGGAGTCGATGTAGAAGAGATAAGAGATCCACTATTACTCGTAGAATCAGAATTTAAAAGAGCTTTGTAGGACATGCAATCAAATATGACAAAAAATATTTCAAATGGCTCTGAGCACTATGGGTCTTTGCATCTAAGGTCATCAGTCCCCTAGAACTTAGAACTACTTAAACCTAACTAACCTAAGAACATCACACACATCCATGCCCGAGGCAGGATTCGAAACTGCGACCGTAGCAGTCGCGCGGTTTCCAGACAGAAGCGCCTAGAACCGCTCGACCACCGCAGCCGGCCAAATATGGCAGAAGGGGCAGATAAGATATATAAGAATTTTTAAAATTAGTAGGGGAAGTGGCACACAACGATTCTTCATGTTGAAGTGTAGAATCTATGAGACGGGCGATATACCAGCTGACTTTCGCGAAATCATCACCCACACAATTCTGAAGACTGTAACAGCAGCCAAGTGCGAGTATTATCTCTCAATCAGCGTAAGAGCTCATGCATCCAAGCTACTGACAAGAATAATATACAGAAGAATGGAAAAGAGAATTGATGATGTGTTAGACGACGTTTAGTCTGGTTTTAGGAAAGGTAATGACACCAGGGCGGAAATTCTGACATTGCGGTTAATAATGGTAGCAACATTATAGAATAATCAAGACACTTTGTCAACCTGGAAAAAGCGTTCGGCAATGTAAAATGGCGCAAGGTGTTCGAAATTCTGAGTAAGAGAGGGGTAAGTTATGGGGAGAGACGGGTAATATGCAATATGTACAAGAGGTAAGAGGGAATAATACGAGTGGACGACCAAGAATGAAGTGCTCGGATTAAAAAGGGTGTAAGATAGGGATGTAGTAGTGGAATTAAAATTCAGAGTGAAAGGATATCAATGATAAGATTCCCTAATGACATTGCTGCCCTCAGTGACAGTGAAGAAGAGTAACAGGGTCTGTTGAACGGAATTAACAATCTAAAGAGTACTGAATATCGACTGAAAATCGAAGAAAGTCGACAGTAATGAGAAGTAACAGGAATGAGAAAATCGAGAAACTTAACATCAGGATTGGCGATCAAGAAGTAGGCGAAGTTAAGGAATTGTAATACCGAGACAACAAAATAACCCATGACGGGCAAAGCAAGGAGGAATTTAAAAGCAGGGTAGCACTCGCAAAGGGCCATTCCTGACCAAGAAAAGTGTACTGGTATCGAGCATAGACCTTAATCTGAGGAAGAAATTTCTGAGAATGTACGTCTGGAGCACAGCTTCGTATGGTAATGAAATATGGGCTATAGGAAAACCTGAAAAGAAGATAAGCGAAGCATTTGAGATGTGGTACTACAGAGAAATGTTGAAAATTATGTGTACTGGGAAGGTAAACAATGAGGAGATTTTCTGGAGAATCGTGGAGGAAAGGAATAAATGGAAAACAAGAAGAAGCTATAAGATGTAGGACATGTACTAAGACCTCACGGAGTAACTTCCACGGTACAAGAGGGAGCTGTACAGGGTAAGAACTGTAGAGGAAACACAGATTAGAATACATCCAGCAAATAATTGAGGATGTAGGTTGCAAATGCTACTCTGAGATGAAGACGTAGGCACAGGAGAGCAACTGGTGGCGGACCGCATGTAACCATTCATAAAACTGACGGTTTAAAAATAAATAAATGAAGTAAAATAAAATAAAATAAAATGAGAAGTAAAATAAAATAATAAAGTCTTTGCTACCCCTTTAAGGACAAAATTTAGCTTCACCTTAACCTACCTGTCACAAGTGAAAGTTATTCCTGTAAAATACTTTTGTTCACACACAAGTTGAATGACAATAACTACATTTTAAATGCGAATGATATCAGCAGATCAACAGAAACCATTTATGGCTGCAACAAAGGTACTAATCACATACTAATCACGCTTGAGATTTAACACATGTCAGTGGATAAAGGATAGCACAAACCTCACAATATCCCACGCACTACTGACAGTGGTGGTATGGGTACTGAAAACGGTACCATTATAATTGTAACTTTACTGTACAGTTTATGTTAATACACGAAATAACATTAATCGAAGTAATATTATTAAGCCAATATTAATTTTAAAGTGCCGTGTCGAAAATATATACACAATCGACTTGTATTTACATATTATTGATTGCATATAATTGACATTGTTCTATTTTTAGGGCGATCTAGTTTAATAGAAATCGGAAGTAAAATACTGTATATTTAGATTATGGTTTCGGCAAACTATATCGTCCAACTTCAGTGTAGTGCATCAGATCCGGAGATGGCAACATAGTTTGCTGAAGACGGTAACCTAAACAAATGCTCTATAAAAGCGTTAATAGCTGTATAAAGGATTATTTTTACAAGTTGTATAAAAAAACGTTATTTGAAACCAAGATCTGCACATACACGTAATGCAGCTTATACTGTCCCATTACCTTGCGGGAGAATGAGTAGGCATCCGACAGCATTCTCTAAAGGCATGTTTCAAAAAGCAGCACATGAAAACAGTATCTTTCCGGGGTCAATATCGTGAGTACTGTTGGTCACAGAAGGGTAGAGTCAAGGGATTTTGATGGCCCCTGGCCTAGGTACAGTTTACATACCCAACAGAAGGAGTATATTACTGTTATTATCCTACAGTACAGGGACAAAGTTTGCATATTACACGATTCTTCCAGCACAGGCAAATGGAGCAAATTGGTTCTTCTTTTCTCATTAGATGTGGTCTAAGTGTTCTCATGAAGTGTAAACTCAGAAAACTGCTCAAATTTTAACGATATGCACTGATAAGCTAAAATATTATGACCACTGCCCACTTTGAGGTCGGATTCCGCCTGCTGACATTTCGGGCACATGAAGCGCTCCCAAAATGTGTAAACGTAGCAGAGGCGTATAGAGATCACCCTGGCGAAGATATGAACTGTAAATGGGGAAATCCACTAGATAATGGGCTTAGTCAAACGACAGCTTATTATTACGCAAAGCTTGTGACCGAGTACCTCGAAAACGGCGAAGCTGGTCGAATGTTGACGCGTTACTGTCGTGAGCATCTATGGAAAGAGGTAGAACCACAGTGAAACTACCAGTAGGCGCTAAATGGCTGGACGTCCCTGACCCTTCACAGAGCGTGGGGTTCGGAGACTTGTCTGCTTGTAAAGTAGAATAGAAGGTGATCTGTGGCATCTCTCTTGAAAGAACACAATTCTGGTTCACGCACAAGTGTTACGGAGCACACTGTTCATAATACATTGTTGGACACGGAGCTCCACAGCAGACCATCCCTACATGTTCACATCTTGACTCAGCGACATCGTCAATCACGACTGCAGTGGAAACTGGATTATTGGGATTTATCAACGGACACGTGTCGGCTCTCCGGGTGAATCACATGTTTGCTACACTGAGTTGATGGTCGTCTCGACAAACGCCGTGATCAAGGTGAACAGCGTGTTGAAACGTGCAGCGTGCCAGGGACGCGGGTTGGTGGGAGCAGTATTACGCTACGGGAGACATTCTCCTGCGCTTGCATGGGACCTGTGGCGGTAAGCAAAGACACTATGCCAGCTGTGAACCATCTGCATCCCTTCATGCCTGATATCTTCCCTGATGGCGATGTCACCTTTCAGCAGATAATTGTCGATGTCTCGGAGCCAGGGGAGGAGGAGCATTGCAATGAACCCACGTTAATATTTCGGGGACCAAATTCGCCTGATTTAAATCCCATGTTACCCACCTGGGTCGCTATCTGGCGCTGTCACCGCGTACACAGATCAGCGGCCCATAATTTATGCGTAAACCTGTGAGCAGACATATAATGCCACATACGTACAAAAACATACCAAGAAACTGTCGGCTCCGTAATACGCAGAATCTCTGATTCATTTCGTTCCAAAGCAGCACAAATAAGCTATCAAACTGGCGGTCGTACTGTTTTGCCTCATCAGGATATTGAGAAGTGCCATTTCTGTTTCCAAAAATCCTTATCTCTCTTCCAGAAACACATGAAAAACACTTTTTGGGGTACCAGAACCGATCCTGGGATTCCAAATCGGCTATGCACAATAAATGACAGAAATTATTATATTCTTAGGGTGGTATTATCGAACAACCTGCCGGCCGGTGTGGCCGAGCGGTTCTAGGCGCTTCAGTCTGGAACCGCGCGACCGCTACAGTCGCAGGTTCGAATCCTGCCTTGAGCATGGATGTGTGTGATTTCCTTAGGTTAGTTAGGTTTAACTAGTTCTAAGTTCTAGGGGACTGATGACCTCAGATGTTAAGTCCCATAGAGCTCAGAGCCATTTGAACCAATTTCGAACAACCTTGAAAGTTATCTTGATATATTTAGCCATTTCCGGGACACAGAGATTCAAAGGTATCCTTCTTGTACAAGTGAAATACCCATGTAAAAGCTGCTGTAAGGCGAAAACGCAATTTATTAAGTGATATGAAACAGAGAAATATTTAAAGTGTCCCCATTTTCATCAGAAGGGTTCTGGGAAATCCATGCTATGGTACTGAAGCACATTCAGACTTTTTGTGCAAGTATAATCCCGACTGAGGTGTAAAATTAGTTTTATGTTACCTATATTTTTTTATAAGTAATCTATTAAAATTTTACTGACCTGTAAAATTGTTTCCATGCGAGTTCAAAAATGGCTCTGAACAATATGGAACTTAACGGCGGAAGTCATCAGTCCCCTAGAACTTTGAACTACTTAAACCTAACTAACCTAAGGACAGCACACACATCCATGCTCGAGGCAGGATTCGAACCTGCGACTGTAGCGGTTGCGCGGTTCCAGACTGAAGCGCCTAGAACCGCTCGGCCACAACGGCCACTACCTGCGACCGTAGTGACATGCCCTACGGTATGAGAGAATTGAAGGGAACCGGCTTAAAATGACCCTACCAGAGAGCAAAAAGGAGAAAATTCTCCTGTTCAAAAGACTGATAAGTACGGTTCAAGCTGTCTCATTCTACGTTCCTAAGCACCTTTGAAAATTTCTCAAAAAATTGTGGTGTTTGAACACATTCGCGCTCTTTTATGCTGAGAGGAACACCGTGGTAGTGTGAGAGAGACGGTAAAGTAATAAGTACTGAAAGATTATGGTATTGTGTTTATGGTACAGAACGAGCGAAGGAGACAACGGCAGTGTGACAAAAAGAGAGGGACACAGTGGCAGTGGAACACGGTTGACAGTGAGAGAACAGTGATAAGAAAAGAGTGAAGGCAATAGTGCCTGTGGGAGAGGAATGAAGAGATGGAAAAAGTGGGTGCGACGCCGTGGTGATGAGAGACAGTCTATGAAAGCAGCAACTAGTGAGACAGAGACAGTGAATAAATGCAGCAGCTGTGGGAAGGAGTGATGAGCTAGTAGCAGCAAAAGAGGGTAAGAGGGAGACAGTGACCGTGAGTGGAGACTGCAGTAAGAGGGCAGAACGATGGAGACCGCAGCTGTGATACAGGAGACAGCGAGACACAAAGAGATAATGGCAAAGAGCTGGGCCTAATGAGTGAGAGAGAGTGGACAAGTGGCCTGGTGGACGAGTGAGAGTTAAAGTTGGGGGAGATTGTGGGAGTGACACGTGAGTATCATGTTAAAACCAGTGCTAATATATTCGCACTCTAGAATTCTTGGAAAAAATTTTTAAGGCGCTGAAGAAGGTAGCACGGGACTATTGTTACTCCACTTTTCAACCGCAGTCTTTTTTGTGCTCCAATAAGAGCATTTTTCATTTGGTTGCATTATTATTGAAAATATCTTCACATAATAAAGCCGACATCGTTCTATCTGTGCTGCAAAGTTAATTAACACTTCTTACGTAAGTAACTAGTTCCGCCTTAAATAACCATTTTAGAGTGTTTGCCTGAAGAAAACGCACTCTAAACTACTGCCACGAAACAAGAAGACAATAGTATAAAAGTAACAGTTGTCCATTGAAGAAGAAAGGGTCGTAATGTCATTGCCTTCGGGAGAAGGTGTGGTGTCCGTAAGTGCGCTGACCTTCCGAACTTGGCGCTGGAGAGGTACGGCCGCACACCCACGTGACGACAGAGAGAGAAAGTGCGTGTGTCGACCGTCCGCAGCACTCAGTCGTGATGAAAACCGTGGAATGAGGCTAAAAAATTAGCATAGGAAAGTACCGTGTTTGGGGTAGCGACTGCCCTGCCCTTTTCCACAGGAGACTTTATCGTTTCGATGGAGTTTCATGTGGTGTCGCCTCCACCCACAACTAGTGACAACAATTCATTCCCTTACTTGGCACAGCGCCGCAGGTTTTCTAGAGAGAGTCTTATCAGACATGCTTGTGTGTGAAATCTTATGGGACTTAATTGCTAAGGTCATCAGTCCCTAAGCTTACACACTACTTAATCTAAACTATCCTGAGGAAAAACACACACACCCATGCCCGAGGGAGGACTCGAACCTTCTCCGGGACCAGCCGCACAGTCCATGACTTCAACGCCTTTCACCGCTCGGCTAATCCCGCGCGGCAAGACATGCTTCCTGCCACGGTTGAAAGCTGTGGTGTACTCATTGGACGCGCATTTTTTGATATTTCAGTTTTTCCTTAATGATGGCATAAACACTTCCGACGCTCAGTTCGACCTCTGCAGCGTTAGTTGCTGCCGTAGCTCATTGGTGTAGAATATAGACATAAAGATGGCATCCACCCGCTTGACAACTGCATCGGTAATGTGGTGGTGCCATGGAACATCAGCCACCGACATCGATCCTTTCTTGGATCGCTTGTGCATTGCCTTGAAACTTGCGATGGATATATAGTGCTCTCCGTCACACGGACCATTCTTCAGTTTTCGCCATACTTGTCTATTTTTATTCCAAGCAAGGGCGTTGATGACCACGTCGCTTAGCATCCTGCCTCACTGGTCATCATCATTATCATCTCCCCACTACCTCCACTGTCAGTATAAACACTGTACCCTTCTTCTGAAGTTTCGATTTCACTATTTTTACATGTCTGAGTGCAGTGGACGGTCGAAAAGTGCGCTTGTGCGCTTTTCCGTCGCGTGGTTGTGCGCACGTGTCCCTCAAATTTCTACTCTTAGACCTCAGCGCTCTTGCAGAGACCGCATACTCTTCTGCAAGTAACGATATTTCAAGCCTGTCAGCAGTTTTAATTTTACTGCCTATGGCTAGATTCTTTTTGAATGCACCCTACCCACAGGAAGGCGTCATAGACATCAAAACAACATTTAACTCACGAACACAACGTACATTAGAAATGCTAGGCTACTACGTATTGAAACAATTAAATTGTGTCACTTTCAGAAGTATTTTCTGATTTCAAAACAAATGTATCGCTGAAGCATGTCAGCTTTTACCTTGGACGTCCTGGCCGACGTGGCCAAGCGGTTCTAGGCGCTTTAGTCCGGAACTGCGCTGCTGCTACGGTCGCAGGTTCGAATCCTTCCTCGGGCATGGGTGTGTGATGTCCTTAAGTTAGTTAGGTTTAAGTAGTTGTAAATCTAGGGGACTGATGACCTCAGATGTTAAGTCCCCTTGTGCTTAGGGCCATTTGAACCATTTTGATCTTGGACGTACTGTACATCATCTCTGAAGACACTGTTGAGGAATAATTACAACCACAATGCATAAAAATGGGGATGTCAGTTAGTCGCAACTGCCACCGCAGTTCCAACCGAACAGCTAATAGGGCGAAACAGAGTTTCTCGTAGTGTCAATACCGCGGTCGCTGTAACGCATGACCTGAGCAGTACCAATTTTTCTTTCGCTCTTCAATTTAATCGTTATTGTTCTCGGCATTTAAGTGTGGTCGGACGTCCCATGACACTTGCTAAAGCTGATGGTTGAATACTTCACTCACTTTTATATTACAGAGAGCAGGCAGCTCTCTGAGCAAACAGGCTGAGCTACCACACAGGCTGAGTCGTCCACGGCCGCATATACGTGTGGTCAAAAGCATCTTGAGCCTGACCATCGGTATAGTAACCACCATCTGTACTTGATCCAATAAATGTGCCAGCTACGTCATTAAAAGTCAATACACTGTTTTTAGGCAGTGTTATTTTCCACAGGTCACTTGCACGCTGCGTAATTTCTCTACAATAGGAATGTGTCACAATTTTCGCAGTTGACATAGTCGTGTAATGTCGGGTAGACACTGAATTTCATGTCGGAGTCTTACCTCGAAGTGGTACAGAGCGAGCATCTAACTGCTGGTAGTTACAAAAGGACGTCGAAAGCAACATAGACCATTATTGAGCCGTGCTGCGGCTCGCGTTGGTGCTGTTGTATGTTTCCGTCCTCTGTGGATCTACTTTCGTTTAGTTGACATGGTTGCGGTTGTTTGTCTTCTTCCTGTGTTGACAGGCCCCACTTGGTATAAAAAATGGTTCAAATGGCTCTGAGCACAATGGGACTTAACATCTGTGGTCATCAGTCCCCCAGAACTTAGAACTACTTAAACCTAACTAACCTAGGAACATTACAAACATCCATGCCCGAGGCAGGATTCGAACCTGCGATCGTAGCGGTCACGCGGTTCCAGACTGAAGCGCCTAGAACCACACGGCCACATCGGCCGGCCCACTTGGTTTCACAAGCATTGCCTGTCTACGAGTGGCAACAGCGACGTTAACATTATGTGGTAACTGTGGCCTATCTTTGGGGTGACGTGGTTGTTCTTTCAGGTCGTGTGAGTGAACAGTTCGGTTGGGGAATCTGGAGGAGCCAAGAGCGCAGTGCGAAAACACGCCAGCACCGCTGGCGGCACGCATGCACTGCTCGATAGTGGTCGCGAGGTTACACGACGTAGTCGTCAACCGGATCCAACAAGACTTAAGTTCACTGGATTTTAAGTAGTGAAACCTCCACCATTGTTAGATCTCGCAGTCCTCCAGTGACTTGGGTTCATGTTGCTGCTTGCAATGTCGCCAAGACGATTGGAGTGCTTAAAAGGCGGACAAAATTAGCTTTCCTCGACTTCTTGTTACTAAATGCCGTATCCTTTATGTTACTGTTTGTTAAGTTCGACCAGCGGTATTTTTCCTGCCTCGTGGCCGCTAACGCACCAGTTGCCTGCCCCAGGGCAGGCAACTGGTTAGTGTATGCAACGGCAGAGTACGTTTCCACCGACCGTTATAGCCGAGCGGTTCTAGGCGCTTCAATCTGAAACCACGCTACCGCTACGGTCGCAGGGGTGAATCCTGCCTCGAGCATGGATGTGTTAGGTTAGCTAGGTTTAAGTAGTTCTAAGTTCTAGCGGACTGATGACCTCAGAAGTTAAGTCCCATAGAGCTCAGAGCCAGCCAGTACGTTTCCTCGTCTTGCCGTTGCTGTCCGGTAAGGCGTGTAGTTTTGAGCTTCCTTGATTTGTAGGTCGGTTGGTGTTTCTTCTACTCTGGTAGTTGTAGTTCCTTTCTACTAAGGCATTCTGAGGACGTAGTGCTGACTACTGGTTCTGGCCTTGTCGTGGTGTTCCATCATCGCAATGGCAATCGGACGTTAGGTAACTTCAGCAGATTGTCATTAGTCATTCATTAGACTGCCACTAGTCTGAGTTACAATCTTGTGATGTGAATGCAACTGTTCGCTGCCTTTCTCATTGCTCGCGAAAGTATTTTTGGCCTGTCTCCTCAGAGGTCGATTCCTGGAGCATCGTCCGTGACTGGCCCTCATGTTGTATTATTGTGTTATTATTTTGTTATTGTATTACCAAGTCACCATCATTTGTCTCACCTGTTTGTGGATCAGTTGCTTGTTCTTTAGAATGAACCTTATAGTATTCGCTGTTTTATTGTATGTTCTAAATTTTTTAAATATAATTTCCACTCTTGGCGTTACAGGTTAAACGCTTGTGTTACCAAGTTTATTATCATTTTGTCTCACCTGTTTGGTAATCAGTTGCCTGTCTTTTAAATTAACTTTTGCTATTGCATTGCTGTTTGTCAGTATGTTTGTTAATTTTTTTTAATAATTGCCATTCTTGGCGTTTAATGCCTTCAGCCGTGAAAAAATTCTTAATTTATTGCCAATAAGGTCTTCAGCCATGAAACAATTCTTAATTTATTGCCGTTAAGGCCTTCACCTGTGAGTGTCCTTACTTGTCTTAAAATTCTAATTTGGCAATTGTATTTTGCAGTGAGCTTTAAGATCTTTGGTCACTTGTCTTTTGTATTTTAATAACTATAACTGTAAGTTTCAGCAAGTTTAATCAATTCTTAATTTATTGCCATTAAGGCCTTCAAACGTGAGCATGGTTACTTGTTTTAAAATCCTAATTTGGTAATAGTATTTTAGCAGTGAGCTTTAAGATCTTTGGTGATTTGTCTTTTATATTTTAATAACTGTAATTATAAGTTACAACAAGTATAAATAACTCTTAATGTATGCCCATTAAGGCTTTCAGCCATGAAACAATTCTTAAATTATTGCCATTATTTTAATTTGTTGTTGATTTTAAATAAATTGTTTGTGTTAAAATAAGCCAACTAATAGTAACTGATTACAGCCCCGTCCACAATCGTAACCGAATTCTTCCTTCCTTGACTGCCAGGTTTGAATTATTTGTCGGCTCTGATGTGCGGAAGTTATATCGCAATTAGTTTTGCGTTCAGAGGAGCATGTGTGTAGGTGAGGGGCTTGGGGAAACCGTGAAACTTTAATACAGTGCCTGTTGGACGCTAAAACACTGCGCAATTGATACATCGCGCCACTTTCTCTAGTAGAACGTCTATGCCTTAGGAGGGCGTAGTTCGCGCGGAGATAGGAGGAACAAGGGCAGTGATAGTGAGACTGGGAAGGTGAAACAGTTCACTCAGGGTGAGGAAGCCGAGTTGGAACCTGGCGGCGAGGCGAGTCGTGTACGGCAGTTGATAGCTAGTACAAGTTTGGAAGTTAACATTCACCGACTCTGAGTTTAGCAGCGAAACGAGGAACAGACACTCCTGCGGGTGCGTGAATTGCGAGCCCTTATTACGCAGGTTTCGGCCGGCTGCAAACCTTTGAACGTGTGGGGCGCTTACAGAGGGAAGGAGCGTGTTGTGTGCTTCAGCGACCGGCCGGACCTGGAGGCGCGCACCGGACCGCCGCTGCGTTCAAGTTGTGTGTGTTGGCTTCACGCTGCCCTTCCTGGATCGTTATACGAATACGTCTGGTGAGTTCCTCTCTTGGTTCATCGAATGCGAGTGAGGCGAGCAGCGGAAGCAACCATAGCTATAACTGCCATTTCCTGTACCGGTACTTCGCCTTTTTGTACCATTCACGACGCAATATTCAACGTCCGTTTTGTCTGGTTATTTCTCTTGCGCTGCTTGAGCACCTCCGCCATCCGACGGTATACAGGATTAAAAGTATTTAAACCGACAAACTCTGGGAGGTTCTAGGGCACATCAAAACAAATATTTTTCCTTGAAGTCATTTTTTTCCTATGAGGATAATTTATACCGGTGGAGGCCGTATTACGCTCTTCAGTTGTAGGCAACTGCTGTCCACCAGTGTAGTAGTGCATTTCTCTGTTTACTAATGGAGCGATATGTCTGGAGTTTACCAATGGAGCGATAACACTTGGAATGAGTACACTGATATAGTTGGTGCCTACTACGTAGACCACCACAACGGACGAACTGCACAGCGGGTTTATCAACAACAATATCCTAATCGCCGTATCCCGCATCATACGACCTTTGCTGCTGTGTACCAACGTCTGCGTGAGACCGGGTCATTTAGCAGATTACCTGGACAGGGACGCCGTCGCACGGTAAGAACGCTGCAATTTGAGGAAGCTGTCTTGCAGCATGTGGAGCAGGATCCTTCAATCAGCACTCATGCTATTGCACGTAATATGGGGGCGAATCAAACGAATGTAAGAACAGTCCTTCGAGAGCAATTGTTACGTCCATTTCACTTACAGCGTGTCCAAAGCCTGGAACCAGTTGATTATCCACCCAGATCACAGTATTCGCAGTGGTACCTGAAACAGTGTGAAATGCATCCTACATTTCCATCCTCTGTGTTGTTTACCGATGAAGCAACGTGCGGGCGTGATGGAGTCTTCAACATTCACAATTCGCATGTTTGGAGTGAGGATAACCCACATGCCACAGTTAATACCGCTCATCTAGTGCGGTTATTCGTTAATGTGTGGCTCGGTGTTGTTGGGGACTGTTTAATGGGGCCGTATCTGCTACCTAGGCCATTAAATGGCGGGCACTATTACAATTTTTTCTCCAGAGCATTGCCAAAATTGCTGGATCCCCAGCTCGATCCCCAGATATGTCCCCTCTGGACTTTTTTGTGTCGGGAGAAGTGATGCGAACTTTGTTTACGTAACTCCTATTGCATCAGAAGAGGATCTGGTTGCCCGGATAGTAGCAGCAGCAGGAACAATTCAGGATACTCCTGGGGTTTTTGCCCGTGTCAAACAGAACATGATCCGACGGTGTAACCTTTCTTTACGTGTCAATGGAGGCATTTTTGAAAATCTGCTGTAATTGAAATTGGGTTCTGTTTATGTGTTGCCTCTTGGTCATAATAAATAGAAAAGTGTTTGTTGGTTTAATTAATTTGACGTCAGGGAAATCTCCCTCTACCGGTTTAAATACTACTCATAGGAAAGAATGACATTAGGGAAAAATATTTGTTTTGATATTCCCTACAACCTCTCAGAGTTTGTCGGTTTAAATACTTTTCACCCTGTAGAATTTCTTGTATCGTGCTTTCTTGAGCAGTATACTTCTATTTTTAATTGTATATTATGAAGTTCCTTTCGAGAAAGAATTTTTAGCTCTTTTATTGTACTGCTACAGCTTTTATCATTTTATTTAATCTGTTTGCTATTAATCAAACTGGTAGAGTCTCATGACTTTAAATTACTCTGTTTCATAGTAGTCAATACCACCGGAAGGTTTTTTTTTCAACGGAGGTTTAATAAATTTAACTTACTGTGTCCTTTTTAAATAAAGAGAAAGTTCACACCACGAATGATGTTCAGTCTCGCTTTGGCCCTGTCTTCCTACCCTAGACAGCCTGACGCGGCAACTGCGTACCAGATACAAGTTTGAAGAACAGAAATGAAAATCGACGTCGAGTTTAGTTTTAGTTTGTACAAGAATACCGTTCTGAATACCATTTGTACCTAATATTTATGCTACTGACGATGCAATTTTAAGAAATCCTCGTTGAGAAGATAGATTGTAGAGAAGATCTGTATAATTTATAAGGTACTTTTAGGCAACAAGGGTTATGAAGATTACACTTTGTTCTCGATGACGCTGGAAGTATCGACCGATGATGTCCCTTAGGTGCTCGACTGTAGGCAGATCTGGTGCTCGAGCATGCCAATGGAACATGTCGATACCATGTTGACAAGTTACGGTTGCAATATCAGTACGTGAGCGAGTGTTATCCTGTTGAAAAACGCCCTATGGAATACTGTTCATGAAAGGCAGTACAAAACGTCGACTAGCCGGGCTGACATACAAAACTGCAGTCAGGTTGCGAGGGATATCGCGAGAACGCTCCTGCTGTCATAGAAATCGCACCCCAGGCCATAACTCCAGCTGTGGGTCCAGTCTGTATGGCCTGTAGACAGGTTGGTGGCAGACTCTCGCCTCGTAATAACCAACACACGGCAACCACTGGCATCGAGTCGGAATCAGCTTTCACCAGAAAACGTAACGGACGTCCACCGTCCTCTCCAATGAGCTCTCGCTTGACACTACTGAAGTTGCAAAAGGGCGGTGGTTTGGGGTCATGGAAAGCACGCTGCAGGGCGTATGCCTCGGAGCTGAACTCAGAGTAACCAATTTGTAACAGTTCTTTGTGTCACTGTGGTGCCAGTTACTTCTCAGATCACTGCTGCGGACACAGTGCGATGCGCCTGAACCATATACCGAGCACGTTGGTCTTCCCTCTCGGTACTGCTACGTGGTCATCTGGAGCCCGGTCTTCTTGCGACCGTACTTTCACGTGGCCTCTGCCGCCAGCAGTCATCTACAGTGCTTATATTCCCACCATGTCTTTCTGTAGTACCATAGACCGACCATTCAGCTCCTAGTAGCTCTATTCAATGACCGAAATGGCGTGTTTGGCGCCTTAAAGGTCTCTTGACTAACATCAAGTCAGCACGTCTTATCTAAGAGATAACTAATGCTGGCGATGGTTACTATTTGATGTAAACCTGGTTTGTGCCCTCATAGTGGCACTACTAGCGCCACTATTACGAGACTAGAGCGAAATTTGAATAGATATCTTCAAGATGTAGAAACATGCTTACCAACATTCCTTTGTGTCGGACAACTCCTTGTTGGTGTTGTTACTTTTTATCGTCAGCTAAAAATGATAAAGTATGTACTAAATATTACATTCCAGTTTTTGAACTAAGTGACGTACTGTATAACATGTACAACGTCTCACGCATAACAGCCGTTAAATATGACAACTTTTCATGCTTTTGACGACATCAAGCGATGTTATCGAAAAGGAAGAAAGTTATACTACTGGCCATTTAAATTGATACACCAAGATGAAATGCAGATCATAAACGGGTATTCGTTGGACAAATATATTATACTAAAACTGACATGTGATTACATTTTCACGCAATTTGGGTGCGTAGATCTTGAGGAATCAGTACCCAGAACAACCGCCTCTGGCCGTAATAACGGTGTTGATACGCCTGGGCATTGAGTCAAACAGAGCTTGGATGCCGTGTACAGGTACAGCTGCCCATGCAGTTACAACACGATACCACAGTTCATCAAGAGTAGTGACTGGCTTATTGTGACGAGCCAGTCGCTCGGTCACCATTGACCAGACGTTTTCAATTGGTGAGAGATCTGGAGAATGTGCTGGCCAGGGTAGCAGTCGAACATTTTCTGTACCCAGAAAGGCCCGTACAGGACCTGCAACATGCGGTCGTGCATTATCCTGCTGAAATGTAGGGTTTCACAGGGATCGAATGAAGGGTAGAGCCACGGGTCGTAACACATCTGAAATGTAACGTCCACTGTTCAAAGTGCCGTCAGTGCGAACAAGAGGTGACCGACATGTGTAACGAATGGCACCCCATACCATCACGCCGGCTAATACGCCAGTATGGCGATGACGAGTACACGCTTCCAGTGTGCGTTCACCGGCATGTCGCCAAACACGGATGCGACCATCATGATGCTGTTAACAGAACCCGGATTCATCCGAAAAAATGACGTTTTGCCATTCGTGCACCGAGGTTCGTCGTTGAGTACACATCGCAAGCACTCCTGTCTGTGATGCAGCGTCAAGGGTAACCGGAGCCATGGTCTTCGAGCTGATAGTCCATGCTGCTGCAAACGTCGTCGAACTGTTTATGCAGATGGTTGTTGTCTTGCAAACGTCCCCATCTGTTGACTCAGGGATCGAAACGTGGCTGCACGATCCGTTACAGCCATGCGGATAAGATGCCTGTCATCTCGATTGCTAGTGATACGAGGCCGTAGGGATCCGACACGGCGTTCCGTGTTACCCTCCTTAACCCACCGATTCCACATTCTGCTAACAGTCATTGGATCTCGAACAACGCGAGCAGCAATCTTGCGATTCGATAAACCGCAATCGCAGTAGGCTACAATTCGACCTTTATCAAAGTCGGAAACGTGATGGTACGCACTTCGCCTCCTTACACGAGGCATCACAACAACGTTTCACCAGGCAACACCGGTCAACTGCTGTTTGTGTATAAGAAATCGGTTTGAAACGTTCCTCATGTTAGCACGTTGCAGGTGTCGCCACCGGCGCCAACCTTGTGTGAATGCTCTGAAAAGCTAATCATTTGCATATCACAGCATCTTCTTTCTGTCGGTTAAATTTCGCGTCTGTAGCACGTCATCTTCGTGGGCTAGTAGGGTACGTCTGATACAGAACAGCCGTTAAAGATGATGACTATTCATGCTTTTGGCGAAATCAAGCGATGCTCTCGAAAACGAAGATACATATTTGTTGTTTCTTTTTTTATCACTGGTATGAAGTAAGATTTCAGTTGATTTCCACGGATCCAACCTAATCGCGAAAGGTTGTCATGGAGGAATATCGTCTATCCAAGGAAAAGGAAGTTCATGATCCAAAGACCGGTCAGAAAATTGTTGAAAGGCATCCATGTATTTTAAAGTTTAAGACGGAAATATGCCACAAAATAAAGACTAAATTTCCACTACCCAATAAAGGTACATCGTATATAGGAAAAGGCTTGCTATTATTCCTGCATAACATAACGTTTCTGGTTGTGCAGGGGACTGCAAAAGGGTACGGCAAATTTTCAATACAACCCCTCCCCCTCGCCCTGTCCAAAATACTGTCGTGTATTCTATTACAGAATCACTGAGAGTAACAAAAATGAAATGAAATGATCGTATGGCATTGTTGGCCGGGAGGCCCCATTCGGGGGAGTTCGGCCGCCGTATTGAAGGTCCTTTTTAGGTGACGCCACATCGGCGACTTGCGTGTCAGTGATGATGAAGGACACACAACACCCAGTCCCCAGCCGGGAATCGAACCCGAGCCCCCTACGTGGTAGGCGGTAGAGCTACCGCTACGCTACGGAGGCGGGCAGAGTAACACAGATGAGCAGCAAGGAAGACGCGATGTAAGCATACTTAAGTAGCTCACATTTCATGACAGTGGTATTTCACGTTGCCGGAATGAAGTATTTAAAAAGAAAGGTTGTAGTAAAGCCCCGTCGAAATGAATTGGTCTGACATTAATCGCCTCAGTAATTTACTTTGAAAGTATGGTATGTTACAACAGTACGAAACTACAAAGAAACTATAACCACTAGTACATTCGTTCACTGAATTTTTTAAATGTTTGTCACTTTTAGGGATATCAGAGTTATCCACGTATTTCGCTCTGAGCACTATGGGACTTAACTTCTGAGGTCATCAGTCCCCTAGAACTTAGAACTACTTAAACCTAACTAACCTAAGGACAGCACACACATCCATGCTCGAGGCAGGATTCGAACCTGCGACAGTAGCGGTCACGCTGTTCCAGACTGTAGCGCCTAGAACCGCTCGGCCACTCCGGCCGGCTAAAATTTACACATAATTCAGAGTCACAATTCCTAAATGCACGAAGAATAACAATCCAGGAAAAGAAGACCTAAAGAAATGGGAAGTAATCTGTGTAGCTACTAATATTTGTACAATGTTAGCAGTGGAGGGAGCGCCAGGAACAACATAGCAAAAATTTTGACCAGTCGCAATGAGTGTGAGGATGGGCGTGTAGTAGAAAGTTACATTTGTACGATATGCTTGAATGACTTGAAAATAGCAGCCTTTAGCGGCAGCGTATCCCGCTACAAAATTAAACTAAATAAAGTTTCCTACAAGAAAGGTCCTCTTCAATTTTTGCTCTAGGTCCGATAGTTTGTGCACAGAGAGCGAAAGAATATTGAAAAATCACGATCAACACGCATGCGCTGTAGCTTCTGTGGTATTTGTAGGTCAATTCGTGGTAGTTTCGTGACTTCATGGTTCACAAGTGTTCTGTATCAAATTTTTTGTGTCGACTTACTCTACACCAGGGCCGCACAAGGTGCATGCACCGGTGCATCGCACAGTGCAGAGTGCAGACGACGGCTGCGCTATGTTGACGACGGTGCAGACCCTCCACTCCTCGGCTTTGCGCAACAGCGCTGCCTCTCACTTCCTTAGCTTGTGTCGCTCGCGCCGCCTGTCTCCACCTGTTTCAAAGCTTTTACCCTGTTGTCTTCGTCATTGCCAAATACTAATGTACACTAGGTGGAGAGCTTAGTTTGATGTACGGGTACAAAAGAGTTTATATAATAACTGTAATGGTAACAATTTTAAATTTGGTTTCAACACAAATGCATCTTCCTATGTGCTCTTTATTTTATTTGCAATTATACTACTAAGATCTGGAACAAGAGATTGGCTGACGGCAATTCTGAGAGAGTTTTTTAAATTATAATTAGAAATACTCGCACGCAATCTAGTTTTTGTACAAGACAAAACAGAAAAAAACCTTTCACATACACAAGTGGAACCAAACATAGAGATAATCTGCTTCTCAGTGTAACTTGGGAAATTCTTCCTTCGGCAAATTCTGGTAGAATTGGAGCGAACCTTTTGTATTGTAAAACACATCCTATCTGTGAACATCGCTTTGCAGGTCAATTAGTTCGAAATGTAAATCTGAAGGCGCACTTTCAATATCCATCGAAAAACGTTTCACAAAAACATCGAGAATTGGCTGCAGGTAGGTAATTTCCTGAAACAATAACAAAGCCAATGTTAATAAATGAAAGTAGTGTAAGCCGTTGTTTCTAAGTACTAAAATGCGATGGATTTTAATAAACATGTAATGTGTACTATTGGTTTTGATGTAATGTTACACTTGCAAATGTAACGCAATCTCCTTTATTTAGCTTTCTGTCATATACCGGCACATTACCTGGAATCGGTTGTTAAACGAATTTTCAAGGGATTGTAGCACCTCGACGTATTTTTCAAAACGCGTTCGTTCCGGCACAGATGCTGTCAAACAAAAACATAGTACCGTTTTGATTAGAGCGGTTATAAAAATCAGGCTGTTTTAATAAAGGTACAATTTATATCTCGCTTACCTAGTTCAGGAAAGTGTTGCGTATTTTTCTCTGAAAGGTTGTTTTTGAGGAGCTTCAGTTTATACTGGAAAGCGTTTATTTTGCTGATCATATAGTTGATGAAATTCTTTTCTTTTTGGAGTTTCAGACTTAAGCCATTTAGGAGAGCCATAATGTCTGCTAAAAATCCTAAATCAGCTACCCATTCAGGGTCATGAAAAAGTGGCTCCGGACGTCCTTTGCTCTCCAAAAACTGAGCCACAGTGTGGCGTAGTTGAAAAATTCGGGAAATCACTTTCCCTTTGCTCAGTCAGCGCACCTCAGCGTGGTACGTAATATCTGGATACCCCTCTTCAAAGGAAATCTAAAATTCTTTGAATTGACGATGAGAGAGTCCATGAGAACGAATGTAGTTCACGATACGCACCACTACCTTCATCACATCTTGAAGACCGATAACTTTCTCACAAAGAGCCTCTTGGTGTGCAAAACAGTGAACGGAAGGTAAATTCGGCATATTACGTTTAATCCGCAGTAGGCCAATAAACCCTTTTGCTTTACCGCACATTGCTGGTGCCTCGTCTGTGGTTACGGAAAACAGCTTTTCCCAAGGGAGTCCTATTCCTTCAGCAGCCATTTCAACAACTGCTAAAATATTCGCCCCTGTAACAATGTCCTTCAACGAAATCATATCCAGGAGCTATTCCGTTACATGATGGTCGTCGTCCACGCCACACAAAAATATTGCCAACTGAGCCGTGTCGTTAATATCCGTGGACTCAAGTGCGATGGAGTACGCTAGGAAGTTTTCAATTTTGGCTGCCAGTTGTTCATGCAAATTCTCAGCAATGTCGTTGATTCTCCGATGTATTGTAATTCTGGAAAGTGGTATTCTGCTGTCAGCGGGAGCTAATGTGGGATTCATTGTCTGTACTACGTCCAACATTGTGTTTTTTATTAATGGCGCAGTGGTTAGCACACTGGACTCGCATTCGGGAGGACGACGGTTCAATCCCGTCTCCGGCCATCATGATTTAGGTTTTCCGTGATTTCCCTAAATCGCTTCCGGCAAATGCTGGGATGATTCCTTTGAAAGGGCATGGCCGATTTCCTCCCCCATCCTTCTCTCACCCGAGCTTGCGCTCCGTCTCTAATGACCTCGTTGTCGACGGGACGTTAAACACTAATCTCCTCCTCCTATTAATGGCCCGTCCATAAATGGCCTCCCAGCTCTTGCTAAACGTAGAGCAACTTTGTAACTAGCTATGACAGTCCTTTCCCAACACCCCTCATCTTCTTCGCCCTAAAGTAGAGAAAAAATATATGTTAGAAGTAATTTATACGAAAACGAAAACTAAGGAGTCTAAAAAAATGTTATTTCGTTTCGCATTACCTTTAACCAAAATATACATGTTAAAGTACTTGCAACAAACCTCGTTTGTAGATAAAGAATTCTCTTCTGCAAGAGTTTACAACTTCCGTAATTCTTCCTCTCTGGCATCCCCTGTTATATCACTATACATTTCTGAATGCAATTTGCTGTAGTGCCTTTCAATAGACGATTTTCTGACACACGTAATTAGTGTACCGCAGATTAGACATTTGGCTTGATCGTCACAACGCACAAAAAAGTAGGAGAGTTCCCATTCCGTTTTAAATTGACTTTCGGCACTTTTCCTTTTTTTTGGAACAGATGGTTCCATTATTCCGGTAATTGTCTTGCGCTTACGTATACCAATGTTGACTAAGCCGTCTGCCCGCATCTCGTGGTCGTGCGGTAGCGTTCTCGCTTCCCACGCCCGGGTTCCCGGGTTCGATTCCCGGCGGGGTCAGGGATTTTCTCTGCCTCGTGATGGCTGGGTGTTGTGTGCTGTCCTTCGGTTAGTTAGGTTTAAGTAGTTCTAAGTTCTAGGGGACTGATGACCATAGCTGTTAAGTCCCATAGTGCTCAGAGCCATTTGAACCATTTTTGACTAAGCCGTCTGGTAGCGCATTCGGCAGCGCACAGCGTCGACCTCACCTAGCAAGCCGAGTTGAGGCGAAGTATGCCGAGTTGAACCGATGCACTGTGCAGGCACTCGCTGCACCTCGCTTTGCACGCGTGCGGTTTTCCGTGTTTGTGCGGCTCTGCTCTACACCACTATGATACGTTGTAAACAGTTATCGTTTTCACCCTACATACAGGGCGTCCGTGGAGGCATGGTCAGTATTAAGAAATATGACAGGAATGATCATTCGAAACCAAAAACTCTACTATCTGAACTTCGATCCGTACTACCTCCTCCAAAAATGAGGAAAGCAAACGGCTTGCAGTCGAAGGAATTTTTTCCACAGTATTAAATGTGAAGTGTTCATAGCTCTTAAATTATGTGTTTCAGAGCCCATGTTTACTGGACATTTTTGCTTCGATCGATCATTCCTGTCATACACCCGAATGTTGGCCACTCATCCTGGGACACCCTAATCAGTTACCCGAAACGAAATCGTGTTGCTGTACATTATAGATATTCATTATGCGGCCTATGCTATTTTTTCGTTTACCCTTGATAATCTATTCATAGAAAAGAATCAGCTACGAACGCAATTCAAATTAAGTTTATCCATTATTCTACCATATTTTATCATTTCTCTGGTTTTATTATCATTCTTAGAGTTCCGTGCCGCAATCGGTAAAAATGTATTGCTTATAGAATCACTTCGCCGTCGACCAGTCTATGAGTCTGTTCGACTGCTGAAAGCTCGTTTCGACAGCAAAATACAAACATATGAAGTTGAAATTTATCTTACGTACTACGGTCTACGGCCAGTTTTGGTGTAAAATAATTTAAGTTTCTGAGTCAGTTTAATCAACGACACGGACATTTATGTCACACATTTTCATACTTGCAAATTCACTCATCAGAACCCATAAGATACTACCCGTTGACAAAGAATCATGAAATCTGGAAGAAGCAAGGATTCACAATACAAGTAAAGGAAGAAATTTAAAAAAATGTCAATTTGTAATTAGATCACTCGAGAAAATAGTTCGTTCTCATTCGTTATCCGACTTCATACTCAAAATTAATACATTTTCGAAAATCTACGAATTGCTTGGCCCCATATCTTGATAACACCAATGTAGATTACAGCCAAAATTCGTAGAGATCCTAGATTCCCGGTTTAAATGAATTGTATTTTTACTATGGACGTTCACTAATGGCACACCTGTTTTTGCTTCTGAAAGCAGGTTGGTTATATTCAGGATTCCAATACACCACAACATTCCCCACTATTTTGGGTACAAAACCGCGTTTTCAACATAATCTCTGTTCAATGCGATGGCCTTACGCTATCTTACTAGGTTAGATTTGTATGTCCGTATGGTACTACTCTACTGGTCAACGTCGAAGCCAAGTTTTCTTTAGATTAACAACGTCCCCATTTTCCACGTACTGCTTCCTGTGGAGCGCATACCTCATTGGGCTAGGAAGATGGAAGGTGCGAGATCAGGGCTGTAGGGCGGATGAAGAAAACAAGTCCTGTGAAGTTTTGTGAGCATCTATAGGGTGCACAGACTTGTTTTGTTATAGAGAAGGAGAAATTCATTTGCATTTTTGTGGCGACGAAAAAACTGAAGTATCTTCACTTTCCTGAGAATTGCACAACACACTTCCGAACTGATCGTTGAGATATTAGGAAGGACTGCTCTGTTTGATAACAGAGCAGCCCGTTCAGAGTCCTAGAAGACGGTCGATCACCTCCAGTGAGAGTGTCAGCACGTTACAGCACTGCAAAAGTCACAGCAGTATGCGGGCGGCCGGACACGGGAGTTCCGACAGGTTTGCGTGACCTTGTTGCGATGATGACAGACGCCTTGCCCAGCGACTCACCGTGCTTTTGTTCAATGTCAGATGTCCATAGACACTCTGCAACCGACTGTGAATATCCGTGACGCTCTGGTTTTCAGCCGAAAGAAACTGACAACACTCTTAATGGGACGCAGCTCCGCTACAGACGCCGTTTTGAAGGCTACGTGAAGTGCTACCACCTATCAGAAGCTCATGATACTGTAAGAGATTAATTGGGAAAAATCCACGATGTCCCGCAAAGAAAAAAAAAAAAAAAAACATTTTTTCAACTAAAATTTTCCAAGAAAAAGAATGTGTTTGTATACTTAATTCCCCTCGCGCGTAGTTACGTTTGTACTGTATTCTAAGTCAGAGTCCTACTGGAGCATATTTTTCTTCCGAATGACAACATTTCAATTACCTTCTGTATTAAAACCTCCTGGTACTGTCTTCCGTGCAGTGAGAGGAAAAGGCGCCCCCTCCTGCCGGTGGAGAGCTTCTGGGAATCACACATCGGATGAAATGGGCGGTAGATTACCGCGTTAGCACAAGGTGAGGACTGAATGGGCCATTAGCGGGGCCAGGCAGGGCAGTTTTACAGCGAGCGGCAGACACAGCTCTTAAGGCGGCCGCGTCACCCCGCGCGCTTTACGAGCGCCGGCAGCTGTCGCGCTCCTAACTCGGCCTCTCAGCAGAGTGACCGAGCTAGCGTTATAGAGTGCTCTCAGACCGACTTCTGTTACCACCCCCGCAGCGACAACTACTGGCGTTGTGAGTGGCGTGTCTGCTGCGGTATCACTAAGTAGAGACACTGAGTGTTCGTGAACGTAGATTAGCAAGAAGCAACAACTAACATTGGTCAGTATCAGGTCGCTCATTTGGGATCTTCTAAACCAGGCATCGCACTTCGTTTCTCACAACAGGTGTTTCATCGCCTAGTAAGGAAATGATTTACAAAAGGGGCAATAGGGAAGCTGCAGACGATGGAAGTCAGGATAATCTGGAGAAACATACGTTTAAGAATGGACATATATTTATTTATTTATTTAACCTGATCAGATTACGGCCATCAGGCCCTCTCTTACATCGGACCAGTGTTCCACACACGCAGCATTTCACACATCAGAGCTACATCATGACAATAGTTTAAATAAGAAAATTAGATTAGTGACAATATGAATAAAGAGTAATGGCTAAGCCCTAATAAAGTAAATGCTGGCAGTATTTTTACAACAGGTGCTATACGTACAAATTATGATAAAAGCAAATAATAACGATAAACATGAGACAAATTGGCAATAGTAATGAAGATTTGTGCAAATGTACATTAATGTCTTGGTGTGTAAAGTAGATGTTTACTGGTATAGCGAGTTTTGGGGAAGGGAGATTTAAGGAGGGGGAAAGAGGGAAGTAATGAGGTGAAGTGCATGCATGTACAGCGGGAGGCATTACTGTTGCTTAAGTAGGTACGTCATTGACTGTTTTTTGGAGTCGGACATGTTTTTAAGTTCTCTAACATAACGAGGGAGGTTATTCCAGAGTCGGGTTCCCGCTACTGTAAAGGACTTGGAGAAGGTGACTGTGCGATGCAGTGGAACAGAGAGGATTTTATTATGATGGGAAGGTGTGTTTCTGTCATGTTGTTCCGACATAAGCGTTAAGGACGATGAGAGATATGAGGGACAGTGTACATTTATAAGGCAGTAGATGAGACAGAGTGTATGGAAATCTCTGCGTTTTCCTGCACGCAGCCAGGACAATTTTGCGTATGCTGGTGAAATGTGATCAAAAAGTCGAACGTCACAGATATATCGGACGCATACATTCATCACCAGTTCCAGACGTCGCGAATTTTCCTGAAAGAGGTCTTGTACGATAATATCGCTCTACTCAATGATTGGGAGTAAAAGAGTTCGTACTAATTTCTTTTTCAGATCGAAAGGGAAGAGTTTTTTATATTTTTGTAGGTCATGAAGGGATGCTGATGCTTTTTTTACACACTGCAGTTACGTGCTCTGTCCAATTTAGATTTTCTTCTATTATTACTCCCAAACTCTTTGCTGAGGGAGAGAAGTTATTATTTGTTCCATTTAGCATAAGAGATGGTACGGATTCCCGATGTTTTTGGTTAATGAGCTTAGAGTGACCAACAAACACCGCTTGGGTTTTAGATGGGTTTAGTTTTAGTCCTATGTCCTGTGCCCATTTTGATAGTGCATTACCCGCTGGCCGAGCAATAGACTTGCTGTAGGAAAAGTACACAAGTTGACACAAAAAAACAGTCTTCAGAGTAGAGAAAAATAGTCTTCAGAATAAAGACGAGTTTCGAGAGAGAGAAAAAATAAAATAACGGATATCACTTTAACCGAAGAAACTAACCACGTGCCAAGCTTACGATCACAGTAATAGGGATCGGCCAAACCAACATACCACGCTAGATCGATCTACAGCGTTGGTATCTCATCACGCAGCAGTTGCAGTAGTATAGTCGCAACTGCGATGTGGTTAGTAACTATAAACATCACGTATGGTAAACGGTAGATTAGCGTTTACTGTCTCGTCAAAGAGGGTTGGGAGATAAGCTCGAATTCTGCAAGGACCGAGAAAGAATTATGATGACTTCTTCATGAAATAACCATCCCGCCATACCTATTAAACGATTTAGTAAAGACTCGGGACACCAAAATCAAGGTGAGCGGGTGATGTATTACATAATGCTCCTCCAGCATTCCAATGTATTGCCTTTTTTAGTCGTGGTGCAGTCAGACTCGGTAGTTTCTACACCAGGAACTGAATGACAGCACGTACCTCCTGCCTGGAGTCCATTTCATTCGTGCAGGAGGTAGCACTCTCGGTTTAGGGTACAGTTTGCTGCCGGCAATGCTACGGAGCGGTCACGAGCCAGTGCTCCGCTAGCAACGAGCGTGTCACATGTTGTGCTTACTTCGGTACCTGCTGAGTTCCGTGTTCCACAAGCTATCAAAAAACGACTCTAGATTTCACCTTCTGTTCAGACTTTGCCCGTCCCAAGGTGCTTGACTCTGTACTGTTTATTCGCGGCCACGTTAAAATATCTCCACAGGGTCTCATTGGGATCATCCCATCCAAAGATAGTAGTACCACGTAGGTGAAGATGTTTAACGACGTGGAATGGGATAAGGTGCTACGGGAGGCCAAGCGTGGGTACGTTTCTGCCATTCTGACAGCAACGTAGGCCCCGTTACCGACGACCACGCTGGTCTCGGCGTATTGACAATACAGGTATTCGAACTGCGTTCGAACTACCCGCGGACGTTGTATTGCTGCGCTCCGACTCTTATGGCAACGTCCCGGAACATGCCACCGAATTATGGGTACAATTCAGAACCTATCCCTTTTTAAATGGCGTCAGGCAGGTTCGTATTGATCTGCAGAGTTACGTCACCTCCTGACTTCGTATCGGAGGCTGCCGTGTCATCGTAATGTATGACAGACAGCCCCGCGCCCATTCCGGTTGCGGGTAGGACGGTCAACTACGTGTCGCGCAGCTCTCGTTGTCAGAAGCGTCCGTGCCACACAGGTTGACCACCCTACTAGTAACGTATTACTAGTAACTTACACTGCGGCCCTCGCCAAGCCTACGGCTTGGCCTAGCGCGTCACATGGTTTCTGGCACGTCCCTCCATCTGGCTATCCTTCGGAGGATGTTGTTGTTCCACCTGCTAATATTTCCGCCACTCGCAATTCCGCGACGGACACTACAGAGACGGTTACCTGTCCACAACACCCCTTTGACTCCTTCATCGTATCGACAGCGGCCTTAGAGCCACCTCGACGCTCCGCCTTTCCGTGGTCCGACACTGAGGAACACCTACCGGAACAACGCTCGTCGCGCCAGGGCAAACGTCGACGCTGTTCGCTCGCGGATCCTCATCACACTCTTACCCGAGACAATGGAGACACCACCAAACCACGCTACGGTCGCAGGTTCGAATCCTGCCTCAGACATGGCTGTGTGTGATGTCCTTAAGTTAGTTAGGTTTAAGTAGTTCTAAGTTCTAGGGGATTGTGCTCAGAGCCACCACACCACCAAAACAGCCAAATGGGAGCCTATAGAGGCCACCACAAACACAGTACTGTTTGGAGTGCTGGTAGAGACCTAAGTCTGGTTGCCGATACCTAATGGTTTCTCTCACACCAAGAAGACGTTCACGTGCATATAGGACAGACCATCGGCAGAAGGGTGGGGGGTGATCACGTAGAGAACGGAATGCGCCCTCCGCAGAACTACCTCCCCATCAAGAGGTTAATATCAGAATCGACGCATGGCGGCCAACAAGACGGGCTCTCCTTGAGGTCCACGCCCCACACCGCCCCTGGCGACTATAGACGCACAACTGTCACTGCAAGCACAGACGAATCAGTACTCCACGCTGAACATCAACAGTACTGGCACTGCATCAAAGCTACAGCTCCCCCGTGATATGCTTTGGGCCTCTGATGTCGACGTCGATCTTCTTCAGGAAGCTCGTTTTGCCATGCTACAACTAGTTTACGGCTATGATCCATACGCGTCTGTAGATCAATCAAGGATCGAAGTGGCCGTTTACATATGCGAAGGGTTCTCGGTAACAGGCACGACATTCCTCCTGTCCTGCGGTGGCATGGCTGTCATCACCTTTCACACGCCATCCACGTTCTGGCTACCCATATCGTCAGCAGCAGTTCACTTTCTTCGCACACGACGTGGCCTCTCTGTTTTACGGACGCTACGTCGTGGATGGCGATTTGAACTGCATCTTCCACTAGAAAGACCAGACACCTGGCTAATTGCCATGCCCAACACTGCATGCCCTGGTCGAAGCCCCTCAAGTTGCTGACGTTTATGAAACCGCGCAACCGCTACGGTAGCCGGTTCGAATCCTGCCTCGGGCATAAATGTGAGTGAAGTCCTTAGGTTAGTTAGGTTTAAGTTGTTCTAAGTTCTAGGGGACTGATGACCTCAGATGTTAAGTCCCATAGTGCTCAGAGCACTGGTGGTTCAAACGATCGCCTCTAAACGGCGGACATAATACGGTCTTGTCTACAGTCCTTTCGCCGGAACACACTACACATGGTTGTGGTAAATGTTGCGACGCCATTGTGATAGCTGCGATCTGTCAGTTCCGCACGGCATTGGTTCAAATGGTTCAAATGGCTCTGAGCACTATGCGACTTAACTTCTGAGGCCATCAGTCGCCTAGAACTTAGAACTAATTAAACCTAACTAACCTAAGGACATCACACACATCCATGCCCGAGGCAGTATTCCAACTTCCGACCGGAGCGGTCGCTCGGTTCCAGACTGCAGCGCCTAGAACCGCATGGCCACTCCGGCCGGCGCACGGCATTTGTCTCCATTGATTTTACAGTTGCCTTTTATTATGTTTGACACCCATACTCCCTCATACTCGCGATGGCCAAGGGGTTTCCTGCCACTATTTGTGGATGCCATTCGTCAGTTACAGCTTCCCGCTGTCTCATGATCCAGGCCAATGGGAGACTTGGATTAATTTGTACGTGCTGCTCTTTGGGCCTATGATGCCCTATGTTCACGCTACTCTGTGCCAATACCCTGAAGACCCTCATCACTGCAGGGTGTACACAGACGACTTCCTACTTTTCGCCTTCTCCATGATGGGATTCAATGACGCCATCCACAGTATCCAGCAGTACAGACATACTTCTGGAAGCTTCCTTAACGACCGCAAGTCCAGTCGTACTTTTCGTTACTTAGGGGATCAATTTTACGGAGGTCACACACACTGCACCGCAGATTGGGTTACCGTCGGCACGTTTTTCACCATTTTCACTGCCATGTCAATCATTGCTTGAAGCAACTACAATGTATGTCTAGTGTCAACGCGTATGTAACCGCTGAACTGGTATATGTTGCTCAGATTTTCCGATGCTGTTACTCCTTGTTCCCCAACATCAATCGGCCCTCAGATACTTTGTGTCAGCAGGAGGTCTTTTCAAGGTAGACTACTATCCCACTTTAAAAGACGGTCTCGACCTTTTCAACCTGCAAACGTGAGCCACCGTGCTCTTGGTGCATACCATGCTGTGGCCGTGGCATGCGTCATGCAGTCTTTACCATGCGGTCTGGCACTGGCGGGGTCAACCCCATCTTTAATACGCACTTTCTTAGATACCCATCGACCATCTTCTCCCAACCAGCACTCGACATAGCACATATCTCCCCGGAATTGTACTGTATCACAACGCATTTCGTCGAACTCAGCTACGTTCACAACAATCTCTCCCTCACCTGCCCTCCCTGTGCGAAGAGCTTTAATCCTTTGTGTACATCGTCCACCCGTCGTGCCTATGGAGTTACATCAGACAGATGTTAACTAGCGGACGGTTTCGAGATGGATCCTTGAATACTTTTTACCATCGAACGTGTCTGCATCATGGTATATTGTCAATGGAAAATTGCCGACCAACCGTCGCCTTCATCAATAGGACTGGCTACGTCGCCACTTTGCTCGGATTGCCAATTTGACGAGATCGATGAGCAAAGTCTTACGTGACTCCTGAAACGGGACATTTGGTTCCTCATCCAGCGCATCATGCGCTACTGCCTCCGCGCCCCGACAACGCCGGTTAACCCGGAGTTCCTGCCGTTGCCCCAGACTACACTCGACCTTGCAAAGCACCACGCCATCATCTGGTTTCGAGCACATGCTTTAGGACAATGGCCTTCATGTAGTCCTCGATTTCTGTAACCGGGTTGTGATCAGACACAGTACACTCACCCTGTCACCCACTACTAGTGATGCTTCGCAGGATATCTCCACAGCGTTTTTCTTGACTGCCCCTCCCCCTACAATTGGGGGTATGGCCCATCTCCCCATTTCATGATTCATCCGTGGTCACCTTCCAATGTGTTGAGCATCAACACTTACAGCCCAACGAACGGATATAATACGACCACAGAATAAAGTAAAAATGAAACAGGAAACGTTGTGGCCGAGCGGTTCTAGGCGCTTCAGTCTGGAACCGCGCGACCGCTAGGTCGCAGGTTCGGATCCTGCCTCGAGCATGGATGTGTGTGTTGTCCTTAGGTTAGTTAGGCTTAAGTAGTTCTAAGTTCTAGGGGACAGATGACCTCAGATGTTAAGTTCCGTAGTGCTTATAGCCATTTGAACCATTTGATACAGGAAACAGGAAGACAAGAAACAAAACTTGAAAAGTCAATAAATAAACGAAATAAAGTAAACCTTTATGGTTATTGGGATCTTCAGTCCATTCCTATCACCTTTAATAATTGGCGCTCGAACTATTGCTCCATTTTTAGTTACCTTAATTTGTTTAGTTGGGGAGTTGAGGTTTAGCTGTAGTCAGGATGGCAACATCTGAAAAGGGATCAGTTTATTTTTATTTGGTAGGGTCACAAGTTACAGTGCATGTAGCGGTAGTTCTGAATTTTTGGTTTTCTTTTGCTAGGTAGTTTTAACGTGCCAATCAAAGTAATAAATTTTACCATCATGTGGCAGCTATTTGGTAGTGAAAAACTGGCATTTGTATTTGTTGTTGAGCTAGCAGCATAGAAATTGTACACTGGAACACTAAATCACCTTGAAACAATAGCAGATACAACGAAATGTTATTTGGTTGAAATTAGAGGATTAAGAATTTCACAGCACAGATGCGTACTTCTAAGCGAAGAGAATAATTTGTCAGTTTCTACATATTGCGAGTCCTTTACTCCACATTTACTTTAACTACCTACTGTTTGCGTCTTTCTTCATTTATTTCATATGCTACAAGCACAAAGTCAGTGCAATAATTTTTTATAGTTTACAGCGGAAGAATTTGGAATTGCTCTTTATTTTTCTGAGAAAACTCGTACGCCATTTTCAAATTTTAGACTACAGAAATTGGAGTAAAAATCTAACGCGACCGTCATCACAGCAGATTTCTTTTACGACTCTTTTATAGATGTTAATTTACGTAAAATTAACCAACAAAGAACATGCTCCTAGAGGTAGTGTATTTCTGACTGCAAATAAGTATATTTTCACGGCCGGAAATATCATGTCCATTATAATTATCCGGGCTGTTATGCCGTGGTCGGTTGATGAATTCTGTGGTGACTCCCAACGTTTCGTCTCCGACTGCGGGAGACATCTTCAAGGGGGTCCGTAGCTTGATGGAAGGTCCAACACACACACTGGCTCGCTACTGACTGCCGCTAAATTCCGTGTCCGCGCGCCCCCGCGCCGCGGCGTGACGTCACGTGTTTTGAAACGTTGGGAATCACCACAGAATTCATCAACCGACCACGGCATAACAGCCCGGATAATTATAATGGACAAATAAGTATATGCCGAATAGGGAGCGTTAAAATCGGTCTAGAACAGCACTGCGCATTAAATTTCAGCCGCAGAAGAACTAACGCTAGGTAAAGTCATAGCGTCCACAGTCTCGACCCATTCAGCGCCGATATCACTTTCACTCTACGCAAACTCTATGTCCTCCCATCTCCTCTCAAATGCAGGATGCGGTCATAATAATTTCTAATAAGTTACGAGCGCGTGGTGTTTAGTAAGTGACGACGCGCTTCATTTCGCGGGCCGCGGGGTCCTTTTTTTCCACTAGCTCCGCGGCTGACGATGTCCGCATGCGAGACAAAGCGCGCAACTACAAAGCGCGTGGGCGGGCAGGCGGTGCTGCTCATTTATTCAGCGGGCATAAACCCGGCAGCACGCACGCCGCGGCTCGGCGGCCGGCGCTCCCTGGGGTCCGCGCGGCGCGACTCGCCGAGCAGTCGTAAACACAGCCCCGACCGCACCGCACAGCACCAGGCCGGCGCGGCGCGGCGCGGCGCAGCCCGCGGCCGGGCCGATAAATCACCGCCTGGCCGGGCGACAATCCGATTTCTTCTGAGCGGCTCTCCCCGCCGCCTTGATATACGGCCGTGCTGCTGCCGTGGCCGCCTATTGGCTGTCACAAGGAGCCCACCCCGAATCACTCCCAGCCTCCACTCCCGATCAGAAGGGAGCTACTTATTCTTACTGCTCTGCCGTTTATGATAAACGGTTCCGTCCAACACAATATGAAGTGCGCTATCTGCCGAACACGGGCCACCAAAAATTTATATACTCACGGCACTCTTCAAACATTTCATTGGATTCACATTTTGGCTGTTACACAATATCCCTCTTCTAGTACGGTGGTTCCCTTTCGGAACAGTTACCCATGCTTTGAAGAGTGCCTTTTTAAATGTTAATAATCTTTATCAACAGTAGCATCTTCTTTGTTTAAAAGTTGCCGAAATTCAACTTCATTTTGCAGTCTGAGGTTCCCGTATGTCACTGTAAATTGAAAGATTCAAATTCGACTGCTTATATTACGTTCCTGAGAAACTACAAAACTATCTTCACAGACTCTGAACACTGACATTCAATACTTAGAAATTAATTAAAATAGTGGGAAAACCTTTTTCCCACTTGAGCACGCCTGTGCTCGCCTGTAAGGACCATTGCACGCAGGGATCTGCTTCTGACACGACCCTGAATAACTGAACAAAAGTATCCGGACGCCTCTAAGTAAAGCGGAACTGAGCACTTGGTTATGAGAGGCGGGCTTACATACATAAAATAAAAGGTTCAAATGGCTCTGAGCACTATGGGACTTAACTTCTGAGGTCATCAGTCCCCTACAACTTAGAATTACTTAAACCTAACGAACCTAAGGACATCACACACATCCATGCCCGAGGCAGGATTCGAACCTGCGACCGTAGCGGTCGCACGGTTCCAGACTGAAGCGCCTAGAACCACTCGGCCACTTCCGCCGGCCATGGTCTTATCAGTACCAAAGAAGGCAGAAAATATTAGCTTGTCTGTTCAACAACAGTGACAGTTGAATGGATTGGTCGGGAGAGCTCAGTCACTTAAAACGTGGACGTGTCATCGGACGTCGCATTACTAATATCTCCATTAGGGACATATTTACCCTGCTAAACATACCCAAGTCGACAGTCGGCCATGTGACTGTGAAGTGGAAACGCGAAGGAACAACCACAGTTAAACAAGACTATGCCGACCTCATGTACTACCGGATAGGGACCGTCGAGTGTTGTGGAAAGAATCACTCGTGACTTCCAAACTGTTATCAGCAGTCCAGCTTGCACACTGAGTTTTTGAGTGTGTTGAAAATAATGGCGTATAACTGTCGAGCTCTTTTCTGTAGTCAGTGTTAAGCAATACTTGAAGTAATATAAAGAACGACGCCGTCAGCAGATGACTCGCCGGTGGTATTCGTTTTCAACTTTGCGTGTGGCGAATGCGAAGTACAGAGGTGGTGTTGTTTCAATGTGGGGGAGTTTTTCGTGACTGGATTGTGGTGCCTTTTTCACATTTAAGAAAACAATAAACATCAAACGACTAGTTTGTGAACAATAAAATTCCTGAAATCAACTGACCTGCCCCGAGCCCCGACTTATACCCAGAGATATACATAGGGAATGAATAAGAACGTTAACTTCGCTCCGGACCGCGCTGTTGAATGAAAATAGCCTACAATTCCTCTAAATTCATTCAGACACTTTAAATAATGTACGTCCAGTTTATTCTACCTTTTATACGTACCGCCCACTTTCGTATCTCTGCTAGTAGTAAAATTTCCTAACCGTCCACTTGTTCTACAGTAATAGCAACCATAGAGTCCATGCGAAACATGCACACTTTTATAGTTTTAAATAATGGCTGTATATAGAATACATTGAGCAGCTAGAACATTATGACCACCTGCCTAATAGCCGGTATGTCTACCTCTGGCACGGATAGCAGCTGCGACGCATCGTGGCACGGAAGCAATGAGGCCTAGGTAAGCCTCTGGAGGGAGCTGAAACCACATCTGTACGCACAAGTCACCTACTTCCCGTAAATTCCGGGCAGGGAGCGACGACCTCTGACACCACTTTCAACCACACCCCAGATGTGTTCGATCGGCTTCAGATCTGGCAAGTTGGGGGCCAGCACATCAACTGGACCTCGCCACTGTGTTCTTCGAACCATTCCATCTCATTCCTGGCCTTGTGATATAGCGCATTATGTTTCTGAAAAATGCCACTGCCTTCATGAAATATGATCGTCACGTAGGGGCGTACATTGTCTGCCATTAATGTACGATAGCCCATAGCCGTCATGGTGCCCTGCACGAACTCCACTGTACCCATGGGTGCGCATGTGAATGTTTCCCAGAGGATAATGGAGACGCCGCCAACTTATCTCTGTCTCACAGTACAGGTGCCAAGGAACCATGCAACGCTCTGTCACAGCGCCAGCGTCCAGTGCTGATGGTCACGTCCCCATTTCAGTCGTAGTTCGCGATGTCGTGATGTTTTATATTGAAACCAGGAGGGTGGTCGTAATGTTCTGGCTGATCAGTGTATGATGATGATGATGATGATGATGATGATGACGAATGATGAGGACAACACCAACACCTAGTCCCCGGGCAGAGAAAATCCCCGGATTCGATTCCCGGCGGGGTTAGGGATTTTCTCTGCCTCGTGATGACTGGGTGTTGTGTGATGTCCTTAGGTTAGTTAGGTTTAAGTAGTTCTAAGTTCTAGGGGACTGATGACCATAGATGTTAAGTCCCATAGTGCTCAGAGCCATTTGAACCATTTTTTTAGAGAAAATCCCCAGTCCGGCCGGAAATTGAGCCCAGGACCTAATCAGCGTAAGTGTTGTAGTTGGGATGAATTGCGATTCAAGAGAAAATATTTTTGAATATTAACAGAATGACGTGAAATAATAATCATGAATTTATGATACATTACTTTATACACATTTCCATGCATCCGTTAATGTGTTTTGTATTTGCGACGTTCGACCCAGCTTGTATTACGGGTAGAGATCAGGGACTGCCCCTTTGTGGGCGGTATGGACCATGTTGGCTACTACTAGCTTATACCATATGCCTCCGTGTCCGCCCGGTACATTCTTTATTTAACTACTATTCTCAGAAAACACACCGACCTCCCCCATCCCAAAAGAAAGAAGGGCCACTGCTCTTGGTTTCGGGACATGGTGGAAGGTTGAATCTTACGTCTCTTTTCCAGTTACAAAGTAATAAAAAAACCAATTTGATCTTATTCTGCCTCAATTCGCTCATTTGTCTCATTTCACTCAACTTACAATAATTCTTTATGGCACCTATGACATACTCACTACAGATGTGAATTCATGTTAATAAAGTACTGGACACGTGCTCTTGGTTTTCCTAGATTATAGGGGTTACTAAAAGTCATCACGGGAAATAAATCTGGTTTATCAGGCATTTGCTGCAGACTGAAAACCAGGATTTGGCCACCACATCCGAAGCCCTACTCAATCAACACGAGATAATACAGCTGCGTGTTGCCTGCTCTCCATTCTCTCATTCTGCGTTCACAATCTTCAGCCATTGACGATTCCCTTCCGTCTGCGGCAAGACGTTTACTTTTCCCGACACTTGTTTCAGTTGTTCAGTCTATGAATCTGTTCTACCAAGAATGTTCTTCTGGACTACAGCATTGTATGGTACTGAATCAGCAGTAGTAGACTTTAGGTCGATGGAACAACAAAAGTGACTACCGGAAGGTTTTCTATACAGTTCTGCAGTGTTGTTTAGTGAATAAAGTAAAAACTTACCGGGTGGTCACACCAGCTTACTGACTGGATTAAGGATGTTCTAAGAGACAGATTTCAATACGTATAACCCAATAGATTAAATCGAAAGATGTGGAGACAATTTCTGGATTTTACGGAGGTAGTGTGATAGGTCCGTTACTACTTACTGTTCATTTAAATAGTCTAGAAGATAAAGTTTCGTTGGGTGGTTGGGTTGGGGTATAAAGGGACCAAACTTCAGGGTCATCAGTCCGTTTTTCCTGACGGAAACAATGCTCAGTATAAAACAACATCCTAAGAACGTTTGGGAAAGTAAAGGGGGGAAAAGGAATGGGGAACCACACCTAAAAAGAAAAAGAATGGACAAGAAAAGGAATGGGGAACCACACCTAAAAAAAAAAGAATGGATCGAACACAAGAAAGTGGGGAAAACATACACCTTAAGGAAAAGCAGAATAAGGTATTAAAACCATAGAGCAGATGGTCTGGGCTGGCTGATCACAAGAAGAAAAGAGGATTAGCCAGCCACTCTGCAACACATTAAAAAGTCCACCCCATAAAGGCAAGGCGAGATGAACACATTTAGGGAAAAGACGAAGACGCAGATACAAAAGTACAAAGAAAGGGTGACAGAGTTAAAATGGAGGGAGGGTGGAGGCCTCGGAGAGAAGGCCAAATGCTTACCGTTAGATGGTACGATAAAAACCCTCACACGATAAAACGTAAAACTATATCTGCTGTTGAAGCATTGTCGCCCAACACCGAAGGTAGGGTGCTGGGAAGGTTTAAAGTCCGCCAAAGAGTGGCTAAATTGGGCAGTCCAGCAAGATGTGGACGACACTCAGAATGGAGCCACAGAGACACCGAGGTGGGTGCTCGCGACAGAGGAGGTAACCATGTGTTAGCCAAGTATGGCCAATGCGGAGACAGCAAAGGACAACAGATTCGCTGCGAGTGGCTCGCATGGATGCCCGCCACGCATTTGTCGTCTCCTTGATAGCAGGGAGTTTATTTGGGGTACTCAGTGTGCGCCATTCAATATTCCATGACACGAAAACTTTTCGGAGGAAGACTGCTAGGAAATCGGTCTCCGGTATGCCAATCTCCAGAGATGGTGCTGGTGGACTGTTTGGCCAGGCGGTCAGCAAATTCATTGCGCATTATCCCGACATGGCCTGGGGTCCAAACGAAAGTCACTGAGCGTCCACTGCTGCAGAGGGCATCAAGAGACTCCTCGATGAACAGTACCAGAGGATGCCTGGCCGGGAGCTTGTAGGCTGCTTAAGGAGTCACTACAAATGACGTTGGACTCACCATAGCAGGAGCGGATATGATCAAGAGCGCGATAGATGGATTAATGGTGTAGGAACGGATAATATACTATCAGCGTAAATAAATGTAACGTATTGCATGTAAATAGCCGAGAGGTGCAGTACTGTTTCATTACGTTATTTCTGAATATTCACTGAAAACAATAATAACATAGGACACCTAGTAGTAACAGTTCGGAGCGAGCTGAAGTGGAATGATCACCTTAGGCAAACTATAGGAAAAGTACATATCTAGTTGAACAACATTGGAAGAATTTTAAAGACATGTAATTCACCCACGAGAGAAGTGGGTTACAAAACATTTGTTCGATCGACTTTTGAGTATTATTCACATCGGATAGGGCTCACAAAAGAGACACGGAAGTGCTAACAAAGAAAGGTTCGTTTAGTCACGGGATCGTTTATCCGGCGCAAGAGCCTTGCGGAGACGCTCAACTAACTCAAGTGACAAACACTACAATAGGCGCGTTCCATATCATGGATAATTTTACTGTTGAGTTCCGATCTTGTACGTTCGAAGAATAATCGGGGACAGGCATTACTTCTTGGACCACGACCTCGCATCCCGGAAAGTATATAAACAGCCATGTCAACCGGTCGTGAAAGCCTTCATTCTACATTACTTCCTCCTACATATGCTTCGCGGAGTGACACGACAAGGAACTCAGAGAAATTAAAGCTCATACAGAACTTTATCGACAGTCGTTTTTCTCACTCACCATTCGCAAATGGTGCAAAAATGTGAAAAAATGATAGTGGTGCTAGAAGTATCCATTGCCACACAACGTAAAGAGGCTTACGGAATATATATATATATACATATATAACATTGGAAACGATAAATGAAGAGAACCATACTGAAAATTACGCGGACTGATAAAAATGAATTTTTCCGCAGAGTCACCTAGAAAAAGAGTGCGTTGAGAGCACTGATTTAAAGAAGAGACAGAATGGCAGGCATGTGCGTTACGACAATAACCTCCATGTTACTAGGCTGAGCCACGGAGACCGGAAATATTGGACGAATACAGAGATAGGAATACATTCCACAAATTACAGAAGACGTCGGATGTACGCACTACTCTCAGACGAGGTTTTCACACGAGAGGAGCTGTGGTGGCAGACGTGAAACTAGTCACAAGACTGGCGGAATGAAAGAAGATTCCGTTATGATCAGTAAGATATAAAAAACGTAAGCAGGGGAGATTTTCAAATGTTAGTGAGTGGTAATCCCAGTGTGGGAGACCTGATTCAGAGTCATGTAGCGAGGCACCTCAACATCTGCTGGGAGATTACATAAACTAAGCCACTAACGTCTGCGCCTAGGGTGCAGCAGCTATACCAGCCGCTACACACACGCACACACACCCATAAACACACCCACCCACACACACACACACACGCAATTCCCATAGTCTGGGAAAGCTCCCAAACATGCACATAGTGAGCTCCTCGTCGCCAGCCCATGGTTGTTGCACCGTCCTACAATCTCCAATAAACGTTCACCTGTCTCATCTCTAACAACCGCCTCGATGACGGGACATTAAACCTTAGTCCTCTTCCAATCCTACGACCTGCTAGTGTTGCCGTTTTCTAAAAGCTGTGACTATAAACCAGGAAAGCGGGCCTAAGGTAATAATTATTAAAACAATTAATATAATCTCTCTGCCTGATAGTACGATTCTAATGTCTCAGAAAAGCTTTTGTAAAGGCTAACAGCAATATATTTAGCCATCGACACGATTCTGATAAATACTGTGCTAATGAAGAAAATATATAATATTTAGCTACATTACTGCAGCATGTGCCATAAATCCTTCTATTCTTCATAGCAAATGATGCTCTGAAGAACGATATTTTATATTCAATAAATTAACAGAATCTGAACTAGAGTCTCAGGCTCCATAGTATCAACTTTTAGTTAAATTCGTACTCTGTGTGTAACAGCATTGCTACATTAAGCAGTTCCCAACTACCAATAACATATTATGCAGTATATAAAATAAAACATAAAGCGGGGGATAAAGTGAAGTGTTGGCAGAAGTGCCAACACCTTGTAGTTAGAGGAGGCCGAAAGGCACGCGTTAAGCTCACGCAGACTGGCGTGAGGTCTGGAACATTACAAGGTTATTAATATAGCAAATAAAGTACGTCGTTGAAGTAATACTTAACTTTATTCCATAATTGGAGAACATAGGTCTTGATTATACATAAGTGCAATCTCCATCAATTGGTAATGGCGCCTTGCTAGGTCGTAGCAACTAGCGTAGCTGAAGGCTATGCTAACTATCGTCTCGGCAAATGAGAGCGTATTTGTCAGTGAACCATTGCTCGCTAAGTCGGCTATACAACTGGGGCGAGGGCTAGTACTTCTCACTAGACCTGCCGTGTGGCGGCGCTCGGTCTGCTATCACTGACAGTGGCGACACTCGGGTCCGACGTATACTAGCGGACCGCGGCCGATTTAAAAGCTACCACCTAGCAAGTGTGGTGTCTGGCGGTGACACCACATTCCTCCCCCGCAAATCGGCGTACGGTTGTATTATAAGGCTTCCGCCCGCCGTGGGGAGGACCCCATGTTGACGTATGCGGCGAGGTGGGGAGCCTAACAACAGGCGAGGATGTGCCACCCGCACCCGGCCATTCGGTCCGAGGGGAGCTAGGAAACGCCTGAAAACCTAGTCCAGGGTGCACGCCAACATGCGGTGTATGCGCCCGTAGATAGTCAGGAGGGGCCGAAGGGTCGACCTCCATCGAGTCGGAGCACCCGGCGGGCGAAGACGACAGATGGTCCGGAGAGGGCAAGAGTTCCATGGCGGAGGACAACTGGTCACGGGAAGCGATCGGCGGCGCGTGACCCAGGGAGGCGCCCGGCGGTTGCAGCGACGCGTCCACTGCGGGCGTCGCCGGCGGGAGAACAGGCGGCGGCGGCGGCGGCGCGTCGCCATGTGGCAAAATGGAAGGCAGCGTCGGTAACACCTGGGGATGAGGCGAGCCAGTAAATAGGTCCCCAGGGCGCTGACCGGACGGCACCGTCGCTGAAAGCAGACGGGGAGCGGAGAACCCGTGCGACGACAGAGGCGTAGCTGATTGAGATGCCGACGCATCTCACCAGAGGCCCCCAAAACCAAATACATCGCGCGGCCGAGGCAGCGAAGAATGCGCCCTGCGAGCCAACGCCATGAACCGCGATAGTTGCGAAAGTATACAACGTCGCCTGGGGCAAAAGCAGGTGTCTGCCGCTGCACAGGAACCTGGTGCGGCGGATGTAGCAAAGACATCAAGGTTCTATGAGGGCGACCGTAAAGCAACTCAGCCGGCGAGTGACCATCGCGGGGCTGAGAGCGATATGAGGACAAAAAGAGCAATAACGCGTCCTCCCGAGAAGGCGACTCTTTCAACTTCAACATCTGTGACTTGAAAGTCCGGACCAATCGTTCAGCGGCACCGTTGGACTGAGGCGAAAACGGCGCGGATGTCAGATGTTGAATACCATTGGCCTTGCAGAATGACTGAAATTCTGCCAACATGAATTGTGGGCCATTGTCGGAAACAATAGTCTGTGGAAGACCTTCAATGCAAAAGATAGTGGACAACGCTTGAACGGTGGCAGAAGACGTCGTGGAAGTCATCCGGACAACAAAAGGAAAATTACTGAAGGAATCGACCACAACCAACCATCGAGCATTCCAGAATGGACCAGCAAAATCGATGTGTAAGCGTTGCCAAGGGGTAGTGGCTTTCGGCCATGCAAAGAATTTCCGCGGTGGTGCGGATTGTTGTTCAGCACACGCCATGCAAGAAGAGCACATATTCGTAATCGCAGCATCGATTCCGAAACAAGTACAGTGCTGACGAGCAAGTTGTTTCGTTCGCACTATGCCCCAATGTCCTTGGTGGAGAAGCTTTAAGACAGAGGACTGTAACGAACGTGGGACCACGACCCTGGACTGATCATTATCAGAACGCAACAGCAAAACACCACGTCGTACAAAAAGTCTCTCCTTGTGAGCAAAAAATCGGCGAACCAACGGATCCTCGATCCGCGACTTTGACAAGGGCCATTGCGTAGCAACAAAACGCAAAACGGTAGCAAGGACAGGGTCAGCTGCTGTGGTTGTAGCTACACGACGAAAATCAATCGGAAACGATTCGACCACGTCATCAATTTACGAATCAATGAAAATGCAAGCAAGTTCGGTAGAATCGAATGCTCTATCCTCAGCAGCAGGCAAACAGGACAACGCATCGGCGTTTCCGTGCTTAGCAGTGGACCGATACAAGATATCGTAGCGGTACGGCGAGAGGAAAATAGACCAGCGAATGAATTTCTGCGCTGTACGTGGAGGTACAGGCTTGTTCGGATGAAAAAGCGATGTCAAAGGTTTGTGATCTGTGATGATGGTAAAGTGACGACCATACAAGAAATCATGAAACTTCGTAACACCAAATACGAGAGCCAAAGCTTCTTTCTCGATCTGTGAATAATTTCTTTGCGCTGACGAGAGCAATTTGGACGCAAAGGCAATAGGGCTATCATGCGAACCATCTTTGTGCGCAAGCACAGCACCGATCCCGAAATCCGATGCATCTACCATCAACAAAAGGGGTTTCTGGGATCGAATGGCGTAAGGCAAGTATTAGAAAGCAACGCCGATTTCAACTGGCGAAAGGCGCGTTCGCATTCCGTCGTCCAGACGAACGGAACACCTTTACGGCGTAAGCGATGAAGCGGAGCTGAAATGGAAGAGGCATGGGGGATATATTTATGGTAATAATTAATTTTTCCCAACACACTCTGTAGCTGCTTCAAATTCTGCGGCGAAGGCAAGTCTTCTAAGGCACGGAGGTGCTCTGGACTGGGATGTATGCCTTGGGCATTGAGTACATGTCCCAGATATGGTAAGTCACGAGCAAAAAACACACATTTGTCCTTCCGCAAGCAAAGACCATTTTGTCGCAAGACCTGATATAGTGTTCGGAGGTTGGCTAAATGTTCTTCTTCCGTCTTTCCGGAGATCACAATATCGTCCAGATAGTTTGCAGCAGTAGGGACCGACACACAAACAGTTTGCAGATATTGCTAAAACAATGCAGGGGCGGATGCGCACCCGAAAGGCAGTCGTTTGAATCGGTACAAACCAAGATGCGTGTTAACCACTAATACACGCTGGGATTCTTCGTCCACCGGTATTTGCAAGTACGCATCTGCTAGGTCCAACTTCGAAAATTATTTACCCGGGCACAGTTTGTCAAAATGATCTTCCGGGCGGGGTAAAGGAAAAGTTGCAGTCACTAGTTGTGGATTCACTGTTGCCTTGAAGTCCACACAAAGTCTCAATTTTCCGGAAGGTTTTTGCAAAATTACTAACGGGGATGCCCAAAGAGAAGCCTGCACACGTTCAATTACACCTTGCGATTCCAAATCGTGTAACATGTTTGCGACCTCATCACGCAATGCGTGGGGAACATTGCGAGCTCTGAAAAATTTCGGTTGCGCGTTTACTTTCAGTTCCAAATGTGCTTCATAGTTCTTAGCGCAACCAAGGCCCGGTGCAAAAATGTCTGCAAATTCTTCACATTGACGAGAAACACTGGCTGAAGGCACAGTCTGGTTCACTGATAGGACCTGATTGACTATAGACAAGTTAAACAACTGAAATAAATCCAAACCAAACAAGTTCACTGCAGAAGAAGAACGAAGTACGTAAAATGACACAAGTTTTGTTTGTCCCTTGTATGTAGCACGTCCTTACACAGGGATCTTGTGACCTGAATATGTAGTTAGCTTAACATTTGCGGCACGCAATGGAGGTTTGCCCAGCTGTTGGTACGTGTCGTGATTGAGTAGTGAAACTGCAGCTCCGGTATCGAGCTGGGATGGTATCACGTTTCCGTCAAAATCCAAATCTACAAAAAGTTTATTGTCCTGCTGACGACGAGAGCAACTGTCTTGTGCAACGTGAACTGTTTCTGGTACAGAAGCACTTGCGACTTGACGGGATTTCCGTCGATGTCGACGCACACTTTTTGTGGGACGAACACAGTCACTGTTAGAGAGAGTAGCACTGGGCGGAGTGGCATTAACAACATGAATTTCCATGGGTGAAGTTTCACGAGCCTGAGTATTCTTGGTTCGATTCCGATTCCGGCGCGAAGCAAAGGGCCTGGAATGGGTGTGAGTGTCCGTTCTGCGCTTTTTCTGGCAAACACTTTGTACATGACCTTTTTTATTACAGAAAAAGCAAATAGCTTGGCGTGACGGGCAATTCTCACGCGAATGTCTAGTAGCACACCGCGGGCATGATTTTAGCACTGCATTTGCTTGCTTATGCGGCACACGTGGGTGCGCAGAAGGGCGTGAGGGCTGTTTACTGTTCCGTGCAGCTCGCCCGGCGGGCCGGTTAACGTGACACACGGCTGGCGAAGTTTCAAATGATTCCTGAGCAAAGTCAAGCGTGTCCTGCCGATCCAATATGTCCATCACTTGATGAAGGGAGGGATTGACTAGTTTCAAAATCTGTTCCCTGATACGAACATCAGAAACGTTCTGTGCTATTGCATCACGCACCATAGTACATGAATAAGGGAGTCCACATTCACACTCAAAAGCACAATTCCTAGTAAGGCCTTGCAAAGTTGCAACCCACTCCCGATTAGTTTGACCGGCCGTACGTTTTGTACGAAAGAACGTATACCTTTTTGCAACTACATTGACTGATTCTTTGAAATAGGCATCCAATGCAGACAAAATTTCTTCGTAGGACAGAGTTGCTACGTCGCGTCGGGGAAACAATTTCACTATCACACGGTAGGTGGACACACCTACACAAGAAAGGAGATGAGCCTGCCGCACGTTACCTTGAATTCTGTAGGCGGCGAGATGGAATCCAAATTGGCGTGACCACTCCGTCCAGCTTTCCAGTGCCGGATCAAATTGACGAAAAGGTGGTGCAACTGCGTGTTGTGGCTGCTGTAGCGGTGGAGCGGTGGCTGCCGCATCGTTTTGCAGTGCACGTTGACCCTGGACGAGCTGTCCAAGGGCATCCAATAAGGCCTGCGTCTCCTGATTCTGCAAGCGATAAAATTCGGACAGTACATCTGGAGATTGTGGCGAAGCCATGACACAAGAAAATTAGTGCAATATTTGGTACAAACGCGATTTAGCTCGTCGCCATATGAAGTGTTGGCAGAAGTGCCAACACCTTGTACTTAGAGGAGGCCGAAAGGCACGCGTTAGGCTCACGCAGACTGGCGTGAGGTCTGGAGCATTACAAGGTTATTAATATAGCAAATAAAGTATGTCGTTGAAGTAATACTTAACTTTATTCCATAATTGGAGAACATAGGTCTTGATTATACATAAGTGCAATCTCCATCAATTGGTAATGGCGCCTTGCTAGGTCGTAGCAACTACCGTAGCTGAAGGCTATGCTAACTATCGTCTCGGCAAATGAGAGCGTATTTGTCAGTGAACCATTGCTCGCTAAGTCGGCTATACAACTGGGGCGAGGGCTAGTACTTCTCACTAGACCTGCCGTGTGGCGGCGCTCGGTCTGCTATCACTGACAGTGGCGACACGCGGGTCCGACATATACTAGCGGACCGCGGCCGATTTAAAAGTTACCACCTATCAAGTGTGGTGTCTGGCGGTGACACCACATAAAGTACCTTAAACTAGTATTTTAAGGTCTAAAGTAGCTCAGTGAGAGACTGCTGACGTCTCTTGATAGCCATATCTGTCACGAATGCTGTGCTTCGTTTTCTTCTCTCCTACAATAACCACTTAGTACTCATATATCTTGTAAAGGTTCAGAGATCGAGAGAAGGATTAAACTGTGGTGTCACCGCCAGACACCACACTTGCTAGGTGGTAGCTTTTAAATCGGCCGCGGTGCGCTAGTATACGACGGACCCGCGTGTCGCCACTGTCAGTGATTGCAGACCGAGCGCCGCCAGACGGCAGGTCTAGAGACAGATCCTAGCACTCGCCCCAGTTGTACAGCCGACTTTGCTATCGATGCTACACTGACAAATACGCTCTCATTTGCCGAGACGATAGTTAGCATAGCCTTCAGCTACGTCATTTGCTACGACCTAGCAAGGCGCCATTACCAGTGTATATTGAGATTGCACTTATGTAGCATCAAGAGCGATGTACATCAATTATGGATTAAAGTTAAGTATTACATCAACTACGTACTTTATTTGCTATTATAAAGTCCCAAAACTGTTCCAGACCTCACGCCAGTCTGCGTGAGCTTAACGCGTGCATTTCGGCATCCTCGCATAGTGACTTGGCTGCCTTCCAAGTCACAACATAAACAATGCTGGAAAATACAGAAGATCCAATTGTGCCACTTGTTGTTTTCGATTATGAGTGAGAGTGCTTGTTAGCGAGCCAAGTCTCCAAATCTGTGAACACCAATATCACGCTCTAATCAGCTAAGGTCAACAGGAAGTGTAAGTATTTGAGGGCAGGGCTACAGCCTCAAAATTTCTGAGTGTTAAGGTCGTTCTAGAATTACAAGAACGTAATGTACCTCGGCCAACGACGTTACGATGACAAGTTCCAAGAAAAATTTCGAAAAACAGAAAGTAGTACTAGGAAATTGGAAATAAGGCGAATATTGGGAAAAATAAAAGCAGAAATAAAATGAGTTAACATAGCTGCACGTAACAAAAGCAAAAAGGAATTTCGAAAATTTTGATTCTACAATATGAGTTCTCCGAAAAATTGCGAAGATTTGTTAGAACCTGCAGTATCCACTGTTTTCAGCACTACGTATTTCGTAATCCAGTCTTCGGAGCATCTGGAATACAGATACGTGTACTTCAATTTGCGAGAATATTGTCACACAGTCTAGCATCTATGAATCTGCACTATCATCTCTACTCCTTTCCCTCTTCCATTTTGCTGCTGAAGAGACCTTGCATTACTGAAGTGATCTCATATCATCATTATCCCCCGATCATGTAGCGTCACTTCATTATCAAGTAATGTGTGGAAATTGGAGGAGAAAATCAAAACATAAAAAGGAATTTTGAAAACTGGCTTCTAAACGAATAAGACTAACACCTGATTTCGTTGTCAGACGTCAGTGATCGGAGGAAGACACTACTGGCACTGCACAGTAGCGATCGTAGTTTTCTTCGTGCTGAGGCAGGTGTCGCGGCAACTTGCTACAGTGTAAGCAGTGTTGTGGAGTTTTAGCTACCAACTGAGCTGCTATTAAAAATATTCATTTGAATTATCCATTTCCGGATGTACTTATTTAATTTTCAATCATACGTCGTATTGCGTTAAAGATTTGCCATGATCTTGAGGAGTTCTATGGTTAATCTATTAAACTTTCGTGAAGGTTTGACCCAATTCGTTCCTTATTCTCTTGAACACGAAATTCTGAAGCAGCTACCCACAAAATACCAGAATTGCAGAGGAGGTGGTACTTTAAAATCCACAGTACTACTTCCTCTGAACTACTTCACACATGACGAGACGTTACTGAAGAGAATTCAGGAATGGACCTCGGACTAGGAAGAGAAAATATTACAAAAATTTCGGACTTTTTGGTATTCTGTAAGACTAGGAGAGCAATGGGTCAGATAGTCTGCACTATAGTAGTGCATTAAAATTTAAACAGTCATTCAAAAGAAGAGAGAAGAACCTAGGCAAGGAAAATGAAATAAGCCGGAAAATTAAGGTTTCGGAAATATGTTCAATGACCGAGACACATGTATGAGACCTGCACCATTGACAACAGGTAGATGCTTGTGAAGACCAAAAAAGCGCTGTAAGTTGGAGAACAACGAAGTATGAAAGCCCTGAAACTGAAATAACTTACGCAGCGAGAAGAAAAACCTTTACAACATCGGTAAATTCCGATACCCCCAACAGCTGCAGCAGCCGCCTATATGTGGTGATTCTAGAGAGGAAATACAAAATGGTTCCTTATCTAGTAACGTAAAACCTGAACGGGATGAAACCTCACAACTAAAAGAGTCACTATGATGCAGTAGGTAGGTAATAACGTAATAGTTATCTTAGCGAAACTAACATTCATACTCTATTAAGACGTAGGACCATGAATGTGGAATACATACGTTGCATATTTGTGCCTGCATCGTGGACATAGGAAATTTACGCACATGAGTTGCTATTCAAAATGGCGGCTTCTCAATCTTCGCTGTAGGCCCACAAAGTGTGGAATGGAAATATACGAACGCGCAGCTATGTTTACAGAAGGAATCTTTCACTCGAAAGTGCAGTGTAAACTGTGCACCCTACCTAAACCCTCCAACCTTGGGGTGGATAACACAACACATTATCAAAATATCAAGAACGTACCATGGAAATATGGCTGCTTGGGTTAATGTGCACGAAGGTTATCCTTTTCATTACGAATTTAGTTTAAAATACGTAAATGAGATTAACATGAAGAAAGTATTGATTAATAAATTTTTCTCAGTTAACATCAGCATAGTCATATGCCAATGAAGAAACATTTATCAAAATGCAAATTGATGTAAACATCAAATTCTTGTAGGACATGAAATAATTTCCAAAAATACAGACATGTTCCGACATCTCCACTGTGTCTCCACATAAAGAAATATGAACTAATTCTGTCATATATGATGTACTACCAAAACCTTTGATCAAACCTTCAGTAGGATTCAGTTTCCTTGTTCTAATACGATCACTATGCGCATCTAACGAAGTCAAGGCAGATTAACATTTAAATGACAATCGGGAAACGATCTAGTGCTTTCAATACAATGTAGCGGTAATATAAATTGGTTATCCTATGAAGTGTCACGAGAGCTGGCCTGTAGTCTACGTAAGTGATGTCTCCTGTATCCATTTACATTCAAACCACAGAGAACTGATGAGCTAAACTCCATTTAATGTAAGAGCTTACAAACTACAACACAAAGCCTGCCTACTTAAAACTACTTTCAGAAGTTCAAATAAAAGTTGTTAAGTAGACAGTTGCATTCAGCAGGGATGGTACATGCGTAAAAACCGTTCAATTAGAACATGTTTTGCAAAATAACAACTATGCACAAATCACTCTGTGTTTTAAGGTATGTCCCTCAAAGGAAATCGAAAATCTCCGAACAACAGGTTGCAGCACACACGAAGCCTTTATTACCTCTTGCTACCATAGTATCGGTACATCGAATTTCTAATGACTGCAGTCAACATTCGCTATTAGAAATAGAGTTCAAGATATCGATTTCAAATAAAGAAAGCAGAATCCCATAGCAGTTCTGTACTTTGTAATTTGCTAGTCCAGAACACATTACATGCCCTACATTCCTTACGACAATACCCACAATAAGTGAACAACCCCTTCCTCCACCCCCTCCTCGCAACGTATTTCTACTGATTCGACCGCAGTAAATCATCCAGTCAATACAAAATGATCATAAAGTTTCCTTTCCATATACTGGCTACTCTTAACTTCACCAGTATGATTAGTTGTTAGTGCCACACGAAGTGTCGATTGCCGACCTCAAAATAAAGTTGCACATTGACCTGTAGCAAAACTGCTTCTTTTTACAAACCCATGAAGCCCCACTACATCCGCACGCGCCACAGCTCGTGTATGCGCGCCGTTCCTATGTGCGGTCTTCATATACCATCAATTCCCGGTAGATGGCTTGTTACTCCCTTCCCTCTGACTATAGAACTACACTTCGGTTTTGAGTGGCTGTGAATATGTAGCAGAGTAAAGCAAAATAAGAATTTTTTTTTTGTACGTGCCTATACCGCTGTTACGCAGTTGAAACACCCCCGTGAAAAAAAACTGAGTGCAATATTTCTGAATTGATACGGTTGATGGCAACAGATATAAACAGATTTAAAATAAAAGTAGTATGGTTTTCAATCCATGTTTCAACGGTGCACCCATATTTGTTGGAAAAGTCAATTTTTTCCAAATCCCCTCCCACACATTATTTTTTCATTTCCACTTTTGACTAATAGCGAAACTTACAGCATCGCTAATACCAATTTCAGACATGTATGTTGATGTGTTACTCTGAAGAAGCATTTGTCACAAAATAATCTAGAAATATCTCTGTATCATTTTACGTTTGCCTGATGTGTGTCCGCTTCAGTGCTAATTGTCATATTGGTTTATTTAAGTATTCCCTAGATAAATATAAATGTATATTCTACGCTTATTGTTGTAAATATCTATATTTCTTTTAACCTCATTAAATATGAAGTAGTATGTGTTGTGTTTGTGTTTTGTTCTTACGTTTTCCAAGCTGAATCATTCTCAGATTTAATTATATTTGTAAGGTTTTCAGGTTGTGATTGTAACAATATTTTTTATTATATTCTATTAATGGGGACGAGCAGAATTGTTTCGATCAAATGGGAGGGGATTTCGAAAAAGATGAGTTTCGACAAGTATGGGTGCATCGTTGTAGCATACATTATAAACGTACAACTTTTTAAATATTATTTTTGTATCTGTTACGATACTCATTCAGAAATATTAAGGTCAGTTTTTTCAAGGGGGCTGTTTCGCGCCCTGAACGGATGTAGGGACACATATAAACAATACATGTCTCTTATTTTGCTCTACACTACAACTTATTCAAAGTCTATCGAAATACACCCCTTAGGTAAATTTACTTGTATCTCAGTCGACAGAAGCATGATCTCCGAACATGAAAGTTCCGTGTTCGAATCCCATTCCAGCACTCAGTTTTAATATGAAAGAAAGTTGCAGTATGGTATATATCTAATTGCATTCTTAACTGTTGAAATCAAACATACTTTGCACCATGAATGAAGAGAAAATGTGTACGTATTTGGAATTACAAGCCTCAGGTACTTTAAATTTAACATTCATGTAACATCACCACCACAGGGCAAATTTTATCTGTAAAGCTAAACAAGTAAGAAAAATACCTGTATCAGTTACAAACAGTGTCTGTGTAGAGCCTGAAAAGTTCAGAAACTTCATACGAGCCACGTGTAAGCTATTGTCCGTATGCTGTTTAGCTGCAGGTTCTGCTATGTTTTCTCCCCACTTCTTTCAAAGGAAGCTACACGTGCATCGATGGCCAGACACAGAGCTAAGTAAAGGCACTACGGAGATTCCTACGCTGAAGTGCGGCAATATGAGAAGCGCCGGCGTGGATCATAGGGGGAGCATTCTGCATCCTCTGAACATTACTCGGAAGGCGAATGTAACGGAAATTAATCAAGAGAAAGTCTGTGTGCAGAGACCTCTGTGTTAAAAATGTACACCAGTGAAGGAAAATTTAAAAAATCTCTTCTTCCAGAAGAGAAGGAAAAACTACAGTGTATATTAAAGTAGACTGATTAATTTTCAAACATTTTCACTAATTATGTACTATTACGTTATAATGAAATTTGATAAGCACGGGTATATTAACTAATAAGACGCTTAACTTTGTGTCCACATTCACTACACTAGTAAATTTACTGTTGAGAGATATTTCACTTTTTACATCCATTACTCTCGAGAACCGGTAGACTCAATTAATATTCATGATGGTAGTGTTGATCACTTGCAGTAAAAATAAGAACATTAAAAATATATTTACGAAAATAGCTCAAGATACTATACGTGAATGTATTGGTACGTTTTCTAAGCCAAAGACTTTACAGTAAGAGCCTGCCATAGATGCGTCAATAATATTATAGTTCGAAAAGCGTAACGAAGCGTCTTGTACGACCACTGTCAAACATATCCGGGTACCAGATGCAACTAACGGCGCTATCACGCAACAGTAGCAGTAGCAACATGTAACTTAATACCGTCTCTTAAGATACATAAATAAAACTTGAAGCGAACGAGCTAGATTTTGTAATTAAAACGTAACGAAAATGTCATATGCATAAATTAATATCTGAAGGTAATTTTGTTTCTCCATTTGCTTGGGGCTGACTCAAGTTTCCAAAACAGGAATCTTCACAAACTTTTGTTTTAAAGTACTGGAAAGGTCTGAAATCAAAGTAGCTGTTAATATAAAGATGACTGTGTGTAGTGGTGCATATATTGTCGGTTTATCAAGATGATCACTGTGGATGATTAGACAGCTTTGGTAATTTCCCACAAAACTATTCCTGATTGATCAACCAAGGCGTCACAGCATCCTGCTGTTCCTCACTGGACAAGGCCTCAGGAATTATTGTCGCCGGAGACCACAACCAATACCTGAGGCACTACGAAGTGTGTGCAGTGTCATTCAAAACAGAAAAAGGGACATGCTGTCGTCGGATGTCGTTCGCACAAAATAAATAATAACTCAAAATGTATGACTTAATAGTGATAATAATGACTATAATAATAATAATCATAATAACAATAAAAATGTCACGTAGAAGAAAATGTAATTACACGAATGCCGAACACTAACTTCACTTAACGAAGTGATTTTGCTTTCTTTTGCTCCAGAGACACTTTCTTGGATTAAGTTTCAGTCCGCCTTGTTGGAGACACTTAAGAACGGCCCTCAGTCTTTTTACGTGTCCATTAAAGGTGTCTGAGTACACTATAATGTCATCTAAATAACAAAGACACGCCGTTCACTTCAGATGACTTGGATGATTATCCAACATCCGTTCAAAGTTGCTGGTGCATTACATAAACCAAACGGCATTACCTTAAACTCATACAGGCCGTCATGGGCGATTAATGCAGTTTTCTCACTATCGGCCTCATGAACTTCGATTTGCCAGTATCCCGAGTACATGTCCATGGTTGAGAAAAACTTAGCCCCCTTCAGACAATCTAGTGTATCATCAATTCGCGGAAGGGGGTAAACGTCTTTTTAGATATCTTATTAAGCTTCCTGTAATCAACACAAAAGTGCCAACTGCCATCCTCCTTCCTGACGAGAACCACTGGTGACGACCATGGGCTCTGCGAAGGCTGAATGATATTCTTCATCATTTAATCTACCTCGTCGCTAATTATTCGACATACCGTTTCTGACACACAGTATGCTCTCTGGTTTATTGGTTGATGGTCTCCAGTGGTAATCCGGTGCTTTACCGTCGATTTGTCTAATTTGTTCTTCACTTGTCGATTGAAGCATTCAGAGAACACTTGAAGAATGGCAAGTAGCTTCTTCTGTTGTTCCTTATTGAGATCTGGTGATAGTCGAGCTAGAAGATCTTGTCTCGCAGTGGTAGGGCCAATTGGGCCCACAGACTCTAACCTAACCTAACCTAACCTAACCTAACCTAAGCCTTGGAGGTTTCTATGACGCTCAGCTGTTCGGCAATTAACGGCTCAGCGTTTGCTACGCACATGCGTCTTGGATGGATCTCCAGTTCTCGGCGACAGTTAACTATCCCCAGTTCACCGAATCCGTTCTTAAACGAGACGACAGAGGCTGGGATGACCAAGTTATTCTTCAGTGGTATGCTTCTCTTACATTCCGCTACAAGATCCATGGGTTGATGCATGACATGACACATGACAGTAACCTTTCGAGCGCTGACTGCAGGAATGATAACTTCCTCCAGTACACATAGTCTCCACACACTCGGGTGCGCATCTTCCTGTCCACAGTATCTCATCCCGTCTAGCATAATTTAAAGCGACCACAATCTATAACTGCCTGAGAAGCTTTCAAAAAGTCCCATCCGAGAATGACGTCATAACTACACTCATGTAAGACGATCAATTATAAGGGCTGTGTATGGCCACTTATAACCACACGAATGACACATGTTTCTGTGGGTTTTACATATTTCCCATTAGCCACCTTAAGCAGAGATGTTTTGCTGTCGAGGAATACGGTTTCCTGCAACTGGCGACGGTACTTTTCCGAAATAAGTGAATATGATGCTCCAGAGCCCACAAGAGCTTTGGCTGGTCGGCCATCCGTGAGGATATCGACATAGTTTCCCATCATTTTTGTAGTAATCGATGGCGGAGGATATTTCTCTTTGGTGGCCTCACCTCCAAGGAAGGTCGCACCCTTTAATTTTCCATGTTACAGCGGCTACGTGATCGTCAGGAGCTTCTAAACAGCGATGGAGGCCTTGATCGGCGTATGGGGGAGCATCCTCTCCAGCGGCTAGCTTGCGACGATGGTGACCTACGTTGTCCTGCGCCCACATCTTCTTGTTCATCTTCATCGTCCCGGAGTTGGCGTCGGCTAGGGTCGGTCAGCTGTCGAAACCTCCTTCAGGAATAGGAGTTGATACATGTCCTTCATGAGATGTGCAACCTTATCTTCCTCCTTCATTCTAGGATCCACTATTTTATACAGCTCCAAGACGTCTTGAATGTAGGATGCTGTAATTTCTCCTGGACGCTGTGCTCTGCACTTTAATTTATCTTCAGCCTTGCACTTCTTTCGTTGTGTGTCGCCGAAATACTTGCGCATTTCCGTTTGGAATACTTCTCATCTTGTGATCCTCTCCTCGTTGTTCTCATACCATTACTTGGCAGTCGCCTCCAAATAGAAAAATACGTTAGCCAAACACATGGTGTCATCCCATTTGGTAAACTTGGCTATACGCACATATACCTTCAGCCACTTGTTTGGATCTTGGCCAGCGTCACCAGAGAACCCGGAAAAATGTTTCATGTGGTGGCACACAGTTTCTGTCATCGTAACGTCCTCTTCTTTCTCCGATGGATTGAGATCTGTTGAATATGGCTCGAACTCGGGTTTCTCTCCACGTAAACGGCAGCTCTGTCGTGGCCTGATGGGAGCCACTGTGTCGTCGATAATGTGAGATATCACAAGTTCCAATAGCCAGCGTCTCCACCAGAATAATGTCACGTAGAAGAAAGTGTAATTAGATGAATGATGAACCCTAACTTCACTTAGCGAAGGTTTATTCAGCACTTGCACATACAAGAGCGTGGAAGGAACTGCCTCCAGCCAGAACACATACGGTATATACACAGTTACAGAACATACCAGTACAATGATTTTTGATATTTGTGGATACTTTTAGAGTGTACTCGAACAGAATGTAGAAATTAAAATTATACAGTCCAAATGAGTCTGTAACTCACGACCCTTCGTGCAAAAGTTTAGTATCATGAGCACTACACTACGATGACTGTACTACGTAGTTACTTCAGTAAGAGTAATAATAATTTCCTGTGGCCTAGTGGCCTGCAGCAAGTCTTTCAACTGGATGCCACTTCGACGACCGGTGTGTCCCTAAGTGTCCCTAGCCTATCCCAGTTATCCAACCTGGGAAAGGAGACTTAGAGATCAACGTGGACACGACCCACATGTCGTTTCTGGAAAATCTTCATGCCACAAACAGATGACGATTTAATTACAGGCAATATGACATAATCTTTGGTACGACTGGGATACTACAACGCTGTTCAGTCAGTTTGGAGACACATGCTTTTCCGCTATACTACCAGGCTCGCCTATGTGCATACTGAACTGACTTCATTACTACCATTTACAAGAGTGAGCTGGAGTTAGCACTATTTTGCGAATTCGTTCAATTGACTAGATAATTATTTATGAAGACTATCAGTTAATTCATTTCATGTCCACAAGCTGCTGGAGTTACGGCAAGAGTCTTGGCAATATGAGGAACAGGGTGGAAGGTTTTTCAGCTGTTTCCTGACGTTAGAGAAAGATTGCAGATGGGGTACTTTGAGCCGAGCAGGGTCTGCTGCAATTCCTTACAGAGCATGAACCATATCCGACTTATTTATGTCTCTGTGGGAAACGGGCTACACCCGCATGTGACTGTGGCGCTGAAGAAGGAACTCTTGAACACGTGATCTACGAGTGCCCGACATACAACGAAGTGCCAACTAAGACAACAACTTCCCAACCGTGACATCTTTTCCTGACGAAGACGCGAGGATACCTTTCAGATACTTAACAGCTTGCCAAATGAGGTATCACAGAAGAAACTGAGGGAGTTTGTAAGTGACCACAATGGTCGCTGAATGGAAAGAACCGCCCAAGGCTGAGATGCACCTGCTCAGTATCACCGGGCGCGGAATGGCCGATCGCCGTTACGATCAAGATCTGCCGCGCTCCTGGATTAGGGAGGCAGGTTTGTCAGCAACATCAATCTGACAACAACGCTTATATAATAGTTATTAGGTTTCAGTAATTTTTGAATAGAGTGCAGATACCAGTTAGCAACCACTAACATGATAGGGACCGCAGTGAGTTAAAGTAATTTGGGACAGCCCAGTGCTGGGTGCACGCCCACTGGGATTAGCTCGATGGGCAGGCCAGCAACGGTAGGTTTATAAGGTCTCCTGGCACACCAGTAACGCTACAGAAATTACATTTTTTTAAAATACTTGTAGAGTAGAATAGTTGAACATTCTAACCTTGCCCATAGTAATAGCCACTTAAGAAAGTATGTAGCTGCAACAGTTAATTTAATAATTATAAGACCCACTAATTACCTTAGGTATGGGTTATGATGTATGATTATTGTATTTTGTTTGGAATAAAGACTTAAAAATACCTTGATTAAAAGCTCTTGTATTATGAACTACACTGCGGGAAAAGAAAACCTTTTTAGACGTTTCCATTTCACTCGAGATTTATTGTTGCAACAGTGTATACGGAGTACATGAAATGATTACATGTACAGATCAGTAGCACAAGTGGTTCTAAGGTGCCACGTATCGACGCAAGCTGAAACATCCGTATTAGTACGTGGTGTAGCCTCCACGGGCGGCAATGAAGTCGCTGACTCTGGCATCCAGTCGATTGTACAACAGGTGAAGTCTGTCCTCGGATACGTTATGTCACGCCTGCTAGACCTGATCACATAGTCCGTAAGAGTTACTGGTTGGCGAATCGCACGAGTCGTTTCTCGTCCCGTCATAAGCCACACGTGTTCGATTAGAGACAAATCCGGAATACAGCTGGGGAGGGAAGTAGCTGCATGTCTTGGGGAGCACGTTGAATTTCACGGACAGTTGGAACAACACTTCACCTTCCTGTTGCAAAACAGGAAAGAACTTGTCAAACAGCTTTATGTACATACCAAGCGCTGGTTACCGTCCCTTCTAGAAACACTGAAGATGGACGAAAGATGTAAATTACCGCATCCTAGACCATAAGAGAACCACGACACAGCTCTCACCAGGTCTACGTCATACGCACAAACGACCATCATTTGCGTGCACTCAATTTTCATGGCTGAAGACCATGGTGCGCCATTTCATCTTACAAGCGATCCTCTAACGGTGCTAGTCGAGCTGTGCATGTCTACGCAGAGGCGTGAGAGGGAGACGGAGTGGAGGTGTACATTTTGTGAGTCTGCTTTCGCCGTTTGTCTAAGCCTCGTGCCTCAGTAGTGTGTTTACATTTTGCGGCGTGCACTGCAGCTGTAGCGGATATAAGCTAAGTACTGACAAACTTATTTGTGCTCTGTAATACAGTTATTAAATTTAATAGATTTCAGCGGTGTTGCGTGCCGTTTGTGGCGAAATAATGACTTAATAAACTTTTGTAATCGTTCGCTCGCTGTGTTTTATAGTTTTCAGTGTGTTGAAGTCGTTAGTAAATTTTGTGCTTTAGTCTTCAACTGACGTTTATTATTCTTTCTAGTGAAATATTTCAGTAAAAGTTTCATTTAGTGTTTTAACTTCGCTTAGTGTTACAGTGGTCGTTTTAATTTTTTGGTTATAGCTAATAATTTTGTGAAGTTTTGCTGGTATTGGTATTGGCTGTGCTGTAGTAGTATTAATACAAGTAGCTGCTTTCTTCGTAGGAAGAGAATTTCGAGACCATTCTTGTTAGTTCTTAAATAGTTCTACTGGTGTAACTAACTTTGGTAACGTAGACGTACAGTTTTTTTGAGTAACTGTAAAATTCTTACCATGAGTGAAAAGTGTGGGCTCTGTCGTAGGTTTGTGAGTAGTGGATTACGGTGTGGGATTTGTTCAAAGTATTTTCATTGGGGGGAATGCAGTGGGGAAGCCAGTGGTCATTTTAGGGAGATCCTCTCCTAGGAATGTAGAATCTGTAGTAGAAACAAGTTAATAGAGGAGCAAGAGAGCAAGATATGTGCCCTGCAGGTGCAGTTACAATGCGCAAAGGAGGAACTAGGTAGGTTGAGGAGGGTGAAGGGTGGTGGGGAATGGGTACTGGCAGTTGCCAAGAAGGTAGCTAGGAAGAGGAGGTATTCAGACAGTTTTACTTTGCATACATGCAATAGATACGACCAACTGTCAGAGTTGAGTGGAGCGGTGCCTCGTGTAGCCGTAGATGCAGGTAACTTGCAGCAGTCCTCAGCAATTAGGAGGCCTAAGTTAGTTGCAAAGTCTAGCAGAAAGAAGGTTCTGCTGCTAGGTAGTTCCCACGGTAGAGGTGTGGGCCAGCAGTTGCAGGAAGTGTTGGGGAGTGAGTACCAGGTCACCAGAATTGTGAAGCCTAGTGCAGGATTGGCTCAGGTGACTAAAAGCATAGGGGAGTTATGTAAGAATTTTACGAAAGAGGATCAGGTAGTGATAGTGGGTGGAGCAGGGAACAGTCTCGATAGGGACGGGGAATATGATGTCAGTGGTGACTTGGTTAAGATAGCTACTCAAAGTGGTGGCACTAATGTGCATTTCGTGCAGCTGTTTCAGCGTCATGATCGGCCTCACCTTAATGCGACTGCTAGGCTCGTTAATGTGGGGCTGGGGAGGGCACTGATGGCGGAGGGCATGGGCCACATCTCAGTGGTGCCAGTTGGGTCTATCAGTAGATGGTGTTTCAGTGTTTCACTGCACCTCAATATGTATGGGAAGGGGAGGCTGGCTAAGCTTATAGGTGACAGTCTAGTGGGTGGTGGTGGTGGTGGTGGTAGTGGTATCACTCATGGAAAAATTCCTGTAGTAGTTGGTGTTAGAGCTGCACCTTTTTTAGACTGAAGTCAGCTGATAGGTATACCTGCTTAAAGGAAGTGCCTCTAACTAAGGGCTCACCTCCAGAGGATGTAATGTTTCCAAGTAGAGAAGGAATTAGCATATTTCATCAAAATATGAGGTATTAGAGACAAAGTTAGTAACTGCTAATAGATGTTAACTCTGAAATTGTTGGTATATCAGAGAACCACTTAAATAATTTGATAATTCAGAGGCTTCCTTTACCAGGCTACAGATTAGCTGGCTGTTTCTCAAGGAGTTCCTTGCGGGGTGGGGGAGTGGCTATGTACGTAAAAAACAGTATTTCATTTGAGTCCATAGGCGTATCACGGCACTGAACTGAACAGATATTTGAAAGTTGTGCAGCATTAGTTGAATTTAGTGAAACTAAACTTCTAATTGCTGTTGTTTATAGGTCCCCTAACTCCGACTTCAGAGCATTTTTGCTTAAGCTAGAGAGGATTCTTGATTCACTTTGTAGGAAGTACCAGAAAGTAGTTATATGTGGTGACTTCAATATTAATTTTGTACATGATTGTGCAAGGAAAAGGATGTTGGTAGATCGCCTAAATTCATATGATCTGATGCAAACTGTGTTTTTTCCAACTAGGGTGAAGGGGGAATAGTAGCACAGTCATAGACGATATTTTTATTCATTCTTCATTACTAGATGGGCATTCTGTTAGTAAAAGGGTCAATGGCCTTTCAGACCATGATGCACAAATTTAAACATTAAAAGGTTTTTGTACTCAAACCAACGTCGTATTTAATTACAAACTACGTAGGAAAGTCAATCCAACAGCAATAGAGAGTTTTTCAAAACTTGTCAAGGAACAAGAGTGGCAAGATGTTTATAGTGCCCATAATATAGATGATAAATACAATGCTTTCCATAACACATTTCTCATGCTCTTTGAGAGTTTATTTCCATTTGAACATTCTAAACGGGGTAGTAGCAGTAATGGACAGCCCGGTTGGCTGACTAGTGGGATAACGATATCATGTACAACAAAGCGGGTATTATATCAAAATGTTAGAAGTAGTCACAATCAAGCTACGGTGGCCCATTACAAACAGTATTGTAAGGTGCTTAGAAATGTTATTAGCAAGGCAAAAAGTATGTGGTACGCAAATAGAATAGCTAATTCACAGCATAAAATTAAAGCCATATGGTCAGTTGTGAAGGAAGTGTCTGGTCAGCAGCACAAGGTTGATGATATAAAGTCAGTTCGCAGTAATAATATTTCTGTTAAATCAGATATATGTACAGTATTTAACAACCATTTTCTGAGCATTGCTGGTGAATTAAATAAAAATTTAGTTTCTACAGGAAATCATATAAATTTCTTAGCAAATGTCTTTCCGCGATTGACGTCTGAAATACTCCTCTGTGATACAGACAAGAGGAAGATTGAGTTAATAATTAAATCACTGAAGACTAAGGACCCTCATGGTTGTGATGGAGTGTCTAGTAGAATATTAAAGTACTGTGCTGCACATGTTATCCCTGTATTTAGCCATATTTGTAATTTTTCCTTTATGAATGGTCAGTTTCCTAAGAGATTAAAGTACTCAGTAGTAAAGCCGCTTTATAAAAAGGGAGAAAGGGATAATGTAGATAATTTTAGACCTATTTCTATGCCATCAGTGTTTGCAAAAGTTATCGAAAAGACTGTGTATGTAAGGTTAATTGATCAATTTATATCACACGATTTGCTATCAAATGTACAGTTCGGCTTTAGAAGTCGTTTGACAACTGAAAACGCTATATTCTCTTTTCTCTGTGAGGTACTGGATGGGCTAAACAAAACGTTTCGAACGCTTGGCGTATTTTTTGATTTAACAAAGGCATTTGGCTGTGTTGATCTCACAATATTGCTCCAGATAATGGATCATTACGGAATAAGTGGAGTAGCTCACAATTGGTTCACCTCTTACTTTAGCAACAGGCAGCAAAAAGTCATTATTCACAATTTTGATAACGGGTGTGATGTGGGATCTGAGTTGGGTACTGTCAAGTGGGGGGTGCCCCAGGGAACAGTGTTGAGGCCGCTCCTGTTCCTTATTTATATAAATGATATGCACTCTAGTATTATGGGTAACTCTAAAATATTTCTGTTTGCTGATGACACTAGCTTGGTAGTAAAGGATGTTGTGTGCAACATTGACTCGGTTTCAAGTAGTGCAGTACATGACCTCAGTTCATGGCTTGTAGAAAATAAACTAACGTTAAATCACAGTAAGACTCAGTTTTTACAGTTTCTAACACACTATTCAACAAAACCCGACGTTTTAATCTCACAGAACGGGCATATGATTAGTGAAGCTGAACAGTTCAAATTCCTAGGTGTTCAGTCGTGGAAAGCCCACGTTCAGGATCTTGTTCAAAGACTTACTGCTATTTTCACTATTCGAACGGTATCTAATGTGAGCGATACTTTGACACGTAAATTAGTCTGCTTTGCATATTTTCATTCACTTCTGTCGTACGGTATTATGTTTTGGGGTAACTCTTCCCATTCTAGAAGGATATTTTTGGGCAATAAGTAGTGTGAGTTCACGGACCTCTTGTCGACCTCTGTTCACGAGTCTGGGTATTTTGACATTTGCCTCTCAATATGTATATTCCTTATTGTCGTGTCTTGCTACCAGTATCAGTTTATTTCCAACAATAAGCAGCTTTCACTCGGTTAATACTCGGCAGAAATCAAACCTCCGTTTGGATCGGACTTCCTTAACTCTTGTGCAAAAAGGTGTGCATTATACTGCTGCATCCATTCTCAGTAAGCTGCCACTCGAATTCAAAAATCTTAGCAGTAATCCTCGCGCTTTCAAATCGAGACTGAAGAGATTCCTCATGGGTCACTCCTTCTACTCTGTCGAGGAGTTCCTTGAAAAATTAAGCTGATTCTCATTGTAATGCTGATAGCGTTTGCTTAAACTTATGAACTGATTTTCTTTCAGGTTCATGAACATTTATTTTTATCTGTTATTACTTTTATGTTGTAAGTTCATGTAATGACACGTTCCATGACCTTGAATTAATAACCGGTTGGCAGCAGTTCGTACTTACATGTCTGAGCTCACGAGCCTTCTTGTCAGGGCTGTGGTAGCTGCACGACCTGCTACTACTATCCTCCCAATACGGCGATCCTGGCAGGCGTCTGTGCTGCGTGGACGTCCAGAAACTCGTCTACAGGTATGAAGATTTTTCACGTCACCATTACCGGCATAGTTACGCGACTGATGCAGTACGTCCCAACAAGTGTCGTAAATCTCCGAAATGAGCATACCGCATCTCGGAAAGCCACAAAAGTACTTTCAAACTGTCTCCGTTAGCAGTATGATGCACAAGAGAGTTTCCTTGGCATGGTTATCTGCTTCCTTCACACGTCTGCACCACACTGAGCCTTCTGGTTGTGAGCAATCCCTAGCGCTCTTGTAGCTATGCCACTACGCCATCTATTGGCAGACGACGCTGAAACCAGTATCAGTACATGTACTATCCGTTAGGTATCATATGCAGTCATCGTATCAAAATGAACGTCGTATTTCTATGTGTACTATTTTTTCTCCGGCAGTGTAGCTATCGCTGAAAGTACCTCGACTTGAAACCACCATTGATAAATAATGGCCGATTTATTCACAGAATATTTGGTATGGTTTTTGTCACTGCGTTGTGTACACTTCATGTTGCCATGCTAAATGTTACTAGGATTTGGTGGCAGTGCTGAGGAGCTTACATTATAAAACAACATTCCTAGGCCTGAAACAGCCATGCACGTAATTGCGGCTACATATACAGAAACCATTTTTGCATTGTCGAATTATTACATGCAGTATTCTCATCCACAATCCGTGTCTTACAAAGCAGTAAATCATTTAAAAAAGATATAGGAATTGTCGATGTACTCTCAAACTTTCATACTAAAATATCTCTGAGAAAAGTATATTCTACAGAAATAGATACAATCCATTTACAACTGACTACGCATTTTGTCGATGAAAAATATTAGTCATCGTTACGCATATGTTCTACTGCACCATCAAAATTTCAGATGAAAAGGTTCATTTCCATTAACAATCTGTCTAGAAAGCTTTATCGAAACCTGGAGAAAAAGATACGTGATTAGGAGTAAGGATAAATTATAGTATTAATAAGTAGCAGCAGTACTGAATACCTACAGAACTATTTATTTCACTCGAAGTGGTGCAGTTCTAGAGTGTGTCTCAAAAAATTCTTTTCGAGTGTATATTTTACAGTGCTGCATATTTGGGATAAAACTGCATACGATATTCCCATGTACTTATCGGTGAAATTCTACGACAGTTTCGACTATGTCAGCATACTGCAATGGATCGCCTCGTATAGCTGTGAACATTAAAACTGAAGCGTTCACTTTTAATATGCTACACTCAGAGAAACCCACATTTCAGATATCGGACACATAATTTTATGATCATACAACTTTTAATGAGTCTGATCAACAATTGGTGAGATCTAACCACACTTTTACTTTTAACTGGTCTGAGAACGAGACCAAATTTGGCGACTTTCTAGCAGACTAATGTAGGTAAATGAGTACATTTGATCCTGATGTGCTTTCGTCATGCGGGTCATAGGCTAGCGTTTCACGTAATAATCTACAGAAACACATCGTAGCTCTGCAATCATCTTAATCAATAACTGACACCTATACTGATTGAAAGTGATATTTACGTTGGACAAATAAAATATCTTCAAGCAACACTTGCGGTAAACATATAACACACGCTAAATCGGTTATTATAATATCAGTATATCTTTATATCTGCGCAACAGAATAACGGTAACATATACAATACTGATAGTGAACGATATAAGTATACACGCACACGTATTCAAAACATATGTGGAGTCTACTGAAAATATGTGTGCATATTCATAACAATTTTTTCACTGAATGATCTCCGGAGAGTACATGGTCTTTTACTACCTTCGATTTGTTCTTTATTAATTTCATTATTACGCAATTACATCATTATTTCTTTTTCATCAAATAATTGTTTTGTATCTATGATGGATCTTTTTGGATGGTTTGTTTCAGCCAACGTAATTTGTGCTGTTGCTGCTGGAATGGCCTGCTTCGTCATGCTGATTTTCTTCTAGTCTCTATCTTCATTGAACAGAAAATCACTCATAATAATTATGTCTTTAATGTCATCCTGAAATTTTAGGCTGGATTCTTTTTAACTTCTTTAATGTCGAGGTCATTAAAAAACTTCTCCTTTCCACATATCGGATGATAGCAGTGGAACTGCCTTAGTGATTATACATGTATTCTGTTCTATATTATTACTTAGATTTTTAATTCTATGCATTTCATATCCTTAAACTTTCATAACTTCCCTTTATTAAAGTGCTGGTGACATCCAGTGCTGTATCCAGTTGTTGACGCGTGCTCGGTAACTTTTGTTGCAAGCACTCTTTGCTGCCTTGGTAGTAGTATGTGTTGAAATCTACTTCAGAAACTACGCTGACATTAAACCTCTTGCTTGACACGGTCTATCTTTTGTCATGGTAATTTTAATAATGTTCGTAAATATATTTGCGAAGTGATTTATTTTATTTCGACTCAGTCACGATTTTGTTCAGCAATATCTTTGCAAATAAAATTCTTCCTATGTCCTTGTAAGTGCTCCCTGCTCATCTTATAAACTCTGTCGCTTTTATTAAAAAGTATGGAAACTTGGACGGCTTTATCATGCTATCTCATTGAGGTTATAGCTTAAATGGTTTGTTATTAATAACAGCTTCTCACTTCTATGTTTAGTTTATTCCAGTAGTAGGCGACAAAATTCGCATTATTGCTTCACTGACCTGGCAGATGTAGGATTATTACCAATTTTTATTGTAGCATACAAGTATTTAGGGATCAATGCTTGTCCGAAACAATACTTATTTAATATAGTTTTCATTATACCTCTCATACTGTACTTTTTCTCCTCAAAAATACAGTTTCAACTCATTTTTAGTTTGACGAGGCATAATGTTATCAATGAACGACCCAGTTGCACTGAACACTCTGAATCGTTTGACCCCTTTACAACTTTACACATTTCATCTATAAGCCAAGTTAAGAATGTGTCAGATGAAAAGACATAAAAGAGAAAAAGTTGTATTTGGAGCACAAAAAGTTACACATATATTTAAACGAGAAATATTATATTAAGAGGGAGCTGATACACAGTATCTCGACAAACATTCCAGTGTGCAAAATACAAGCAAGACTAGTCCTATAGTTTAATGATATATACACGATAGTTTTGAAATTTTACATTAAGCAACGGAAAGCTACACTTTTAAATGTACTGTAATAAACTAAAATCACTATTCGCAGAAAGATACAGCTACAACGAGTGACACTTCAGACTAAACTGGTATTCTTGAATCTTTATAGACCAGCTGGTGTAGCAATATGTATTGTACTGTATTGTAATGTATGTGAACTGAGGATCTAGAAACGAGGGAGAGGCTTCGTCCCAGCCGCAGCCGCAGTGGTCCACAACCCCACGACGACTACCGCAGTCCACTTCACCCCTCCGCCGCCCCACCTCGAACCCAGGGTTACTGTGCGGTTCGGCCCCCGTCGGACACCCCCCCCCCCCCCAGGGAACGTCTCACACCAGACGAGTGTAACCCCTATATTTGCGTGGTAGAGTAATGGTGGTGTACGCGTACGTGGAGAACTTGTTTGCGCAGCAATCGCCGACTTAGTGTAACTGAGGGGGAATAAGGGAAATCATCCCGAATTCGAGTGAGGCAGATGGAAAACGGAAAACCGCCTAAAAACCTTCCACAGCTGGCCAATTTACCAGACCTCGACACAAATCCGCCGGGCGGATTCGTGCCGGGGACCAGGCGCTCCTTCCCGCCCGGGAGCAATATGAAGAGTCTGACTGATATATGTCGGAGTTGACGCATACCTCTCTTTAGGGGGTGCACGTACCGTGTGGGTTATCAGATGGTGAATTCTGGTATCAAAAACACAAGTTTACAAGACGGCAGCGAAATAGGGTCTATGCTAAAGACCAAAATTTCATTTTAATTCTAATATTTGAACGCCCTGGCATATGTGTACTACTAAAGTCACAATTATTGTCATCATTATTTTACGTAAAATAATGTGCTTCTTTTAATTACATTGTTTCACATACTTAAACGTCACATATTAAAACGTCCAATGTAATCAATAGCACTTTGTATTACGTTTACAGATTTTATTTATTTTTGTAGAAAATGCTGTACTGATACTAAAACTTTAGGATGCTGTATTGAAGAGCATTTCTGCACTAACGGCTCTTAACGGCCACTTATTGTCATACCTGAAGCAGCCTACGTTAATAAACGTTAGCAGTAGGCCATGGTACACTTGTACGAAGTACTGTGTGTCTATGTCCTTCTAATACGGTGTCTCACGATTTTATATATGGGCGTGTAACATTTTGTGCCTTTCAAGATAACGGCTCTGATTTGCGTCTTCTTATTCAGAGGATGGCTTTAAACCGAAACGATTCAAATTGTAATACTTACACAACAAGAAAACAATCAAAACAGAGTGTCACATTCTTGAGAGCACTTAATGCCTAGAACGAATTCAGTACTATTTGTGGCTGAATCCATCGATACGTAAGTGAAATTTTAAAATATGCTTCTTTATGACGAAACATGATACATGGTGCCGATACAAGTGTTAGGAGGAATACTATAAAATAAAAAGAAAATGACGTGATTCCGAGCAGTACTCGAAGAGTTCTACTCTGCGCCTTAGCTGGTTGCACTAACGCATCTTTCAGTCGGGTGGAACCCTAGTCAAGGGTTCAACAATCTTGTAAATCTTTAAACGTCGATATCTCGAAAACGCCTGAGAAACACAACGTAGTTGAGCAGGAATTGCTACGTATAAGTACGTACTACAAAGGTATGAAAAATTAGTAAAATGAATGACTTGCTTGGTTTATTTTTTTCTTGTAAGTTTTGCTTGGATGATCTCTACAAAAATCGTGTAAAACTCTACCCAAAATGGAAGGGAAGAATGTTCTTCTTGCGTACTCTGCAATCTCACTACAACGGCAAAGATGGATAACAGAACAGGAAACATAGTATTAAAAGATACTGGAAGTATACTACGTGAGATATTGACAGGCAATTAATTTTATGAATTTAAATTTAAGGAAGATAGGGCTCAAAGTTCCACTTTCACAATGTTCTCACAACGGTGGACAAAGTTGGAATCCACAAGAAGGGGGCGGGAAGTTGCACATGTAAGTTTCAATGTCACCATACTGGTACTTAAATCCATCGACGGAGGGAAACATAGGAAAAGGTAATTCTGGGTAGCTGGGTGGGAATTAGAAACGACTTTACGCAAATCCTTCACCAAAGCAGGAATTAGACTAGTTAAAATGGAAAATTCTGAGTAGACATTCATAGAATACACGTGTAAGGAAAATTAAAATAATTTTATTCCGTTTCCTCTTGGCAGCTGGAGTGGCCTTGCGGTTCTAGTCGCTCAGTCCGGACTCGCGCGACAGCTACGGTCGCAGGTTCATAAATAGTGAACTACATACTCTATCGTGTTTCAGGTTATATTTGTTTATGACTCAGATTTTTAGTACTTAAATTACATATAAAATGAACAATCAAATGTTATAGGCAAGCCGGCCGCGGTGCTCTAGCGGTTCTAGGCGCTCATTCCGAACCCACGCGACTGCTACGGTCGTAGGTTCGAATCCTGCCTCGGGCATGTATGTGTGTGATGTCCGTAGGTTAGTTAGGCTTAATTAGTTCTAAGTTCTTGGCGACTGATGACCTCAGAAGTTAAGTCGCATAGTGCTCAGAGCCAATTGAACCATTTGAACCGTTTCCTCTTAATTTTTATCTAGCCAACCTTTATTGAGGGAAATAGAATAATAATAATAATAATAATTAAAAGAGCGACACTTCGCCATTCATTTTGTTTCTAGCCATTCTGATATCGTGGCAGCGCCAGTTTCTGCGTGTTTCATTGGCAAGAATGTCATAATCTTGGAGAAATGACAACAGATCATTTAATTTTCTTTGTTAACATATCCTTCAAATTAATGTTGGCGTAACTAATTACAAGAGGAACATTAAGGTCGAGACAATTGTGTAACAGGTGAACAAACAAATGCAAAGTAATAAACACACAGGTTGTCATATGTGCTGAACCGTGTTCGCGTTCTAATTAGAAAATATCAAGAGAAACTGTGAACCGATACAGAAGTAATGAACTATTCCAAAGGAGTGCTAATATTGCCTAGATAAGCAGCACCTGAGTTACGTAATTTGTTAATTCAAAGAATATGGACATGTCACTAGCAGGTGATGATCGACCTATTGACTTCCTCCAAATAGCGCATCGCAAATGAAATACATGTTTGCGTTACAGCAATCCAATAGAGAGGAGGATACAAATTTTCAATCCACTGCTGTCACTGGCAGTGGAATATTATGCGTGATAAATACAAATATGACTGGCAAACTGAAAATAGAGTAGATTGCATTCGACAGTCATAAGAGAAATGAAGCTATTATTACGTTGTCTGTATATAGGGACGAACTAAAATATTGGTGCAGCTGTTTGTTTTAAAATGGTATAGCGTTAAAGACTACGGTTAGATGACGAATAAAATAACTCCTACAACAATAATTTCTAATGTTTGCGAAAACTCGCCACCTTTTCTGAGCAAGACAAAGAAATGTAATGAACAGGTTACACGATGAAAAATAAAATGTATTGGATGGACTTTATTTTGTGGAGTTATTTGAAGAAAATTATTTTCAGTGGAACTGTAATGACTGAAATACACAAAAGAAATCGTTTTATAGTGTTAAAAAGGGAAATCTGAAATCAAATGTTCGTAGCAGCATCTGGTTAGGTATTGTAATAAAACAATATATCTGTATGAAAATCTATAAAGCCTCACTAATGTACGTACTGTATTATGAGCGCTCGTTAGGAGTGTAAACTTCATAATCGTTTGGATTTTGTTTATAAACCAATTATACAAAAATTCTATGAACCTGTTACTCACTGGCGTTTTCGTGCGCTTCCTGCGATTAACAACAGAATCTTAAGAGAAAAGAAGTTTTTATTCTATATTATCATGTTTCATTGTCCCCACTTTGCCTTTTAAATATTTTTACAGCTTTCGTAACGGTGAGGGACGATTTAAGCTGCACAGTGTTAACACAGTGATACTATTGACGGAAAACCGTCAGAGCAGCCTTAAAGTCATATCACAAGTTCAATAATGGAAACTGCATTCATTCTAAATTCATTACACGACGTCCGATGTCTTATAAAGGGTTACAGCATTACAAAGCCCATATAGTCATTGAAATACCTATTCATGGTTACGCATCTCTCTCTTAGCAATGATCAGCGATCACTGATTACGCCGATTATTTCCCTCGCTCACATCATTAAGGCAATTCTGCTTTCGCTCCTTGCCAGTAATCAAAAAATTAACCACGACACAATTCGTAGATATTTTATAATATCTTTTCGTTATGTCTCACGTCCAACCAATTCATGGAAGAAGTACAGAATAATTATTAAAAAAAAGTGAAATGTAAGACGAGATTAACAGACGAAACTAAACTACAAAAGAGGAAAGAAGAAGATGTATTAAGAGGGATCTATATCAAAACTATTCAAGATTATAAAAGAAAAATTTTTATTGCTCAGTTTACGTAAGCATACCGTATTTAACATTACGATCTTCTTCCACATAAAACAGTATAATTTCTTCTACACAGCGATTCTTAACCCGAAGATGGCTGTTCTAGTAGCGTATAAAAATGTAATGGTGAAGTGGCGCCAAATTCTTGAACTCATGATCCTATATTATTGATTCGGTTAATTGTAAAGGTTAACCACTATTAGCGAGCAGATGCTTATTCAGATCATACGTTATTCAGAAATCTTTTAAACTTTCTTGCTTACATTTTTTGTTTTGGTGAAAATAGAAAGGATTACTAAAATGGCTGCAGAAGAAAATCGTAACATGGAGCTCGACGCAATGCGAATTTGCTAATACAGAGATGGAAAACTGACGAATTTCGGAAAGTGATATAGATCTCTGAAAGCAATATAGACAATGTAACTGATGAACTTTTACGTGAAGTTGGTGTAGAAGCAAATATAATTCAAGTAATATAATTATTCAGCCTGAAGAAGTTGCATGTGACGTAAATGTTCCAATAGACGGTACATGTGAATCGAAATTTCAGATGATTAATCAGCGTGCTGAGCCAATTACGCAACTGTTACAAGGATTCCACGTAATGGAAGAAAGTGTAAATGGTCTTGAAACTGGACGACAACAAAATGGTTCAAATGGCTCTGAGCACTATGGGACTTAGCATCTATGGTCATCAGTCCCCTAGAACTTACAACTACTTAAACCTAACTATCCTAAGGACATCACATACATCCATGCCCGAGGCACGATTCGAACTTGTGACCGTAGTAGTCGCGCGGTTCCGGACTGAAGTGCCTAGAACCGCTCGGCCGGCAACTAGCCAACAAACGAAATTTAAAGCAGCAATTTAAAAAAAAAAGCAATTCAATGATATAAAAAAACTGACTACTTATTTTAATAGTTTATCACTGCAGATTAATGCTTTAACAGGTGAAGTTATACATCTAACGATGGCCTATAATGTCTAAGAACCAAAAGAATTGAAAATTAATGTACAAGAATTACAAAATTAGTTTGTTACATTTGTGGATGTGCAGAAACAGTTTGATAATCAGTGCAGGCACATTCTTTATAACTTTTCACAATGAACTTCACACGAGGACATAGAGATTAATAGCAATGTTAATGCAGAATTAGAACGTGTGGTAAATGAAATGATAATAGCTACTACGTCGGAACAGGACGATTCCAGTGAATCAACAAAGTCAGGATTAGCAGAGATAAGACCGACTTAAAGCAAAGATTTTCCTGAATGACGTTGCCAAATTGCACAACCACGTATCAGCAATTGCCTGAGGTTTGAGGAATAGTTCAAAGCAGCCCACCAATTTGGTAGTTACTATACTCCACCTCCACATCCCACGATGTATGGTAACGAAATGAATTACGGTGATTTATTGCCGAACCTTGTACTCTACAGGAAAGGAATTTTATCTTTACTGTCCTCTGCCCTATCTGAAGGAAGTTTACTTAAGGACAGGTAATTCCAGGTATTTTCCGGATAAACGTATTTCACACCCAGTGGTGTACATAAAGATTTTAAAAGGTGTGCTACTTCAATTGTGAAGTGAAAAGCAGAAGATTCGCTTCACAGTGGGCTATATTCATGATGATTCCGTTCTTCAGGTAAACGATACCGCAAAATTTTGCCAAACGCACGAGCAAATCGATTGGGCATTCACAACAAAATACTGGTCAGCATGCCACGGGGAAAAACGTAGGATACAGGTATCCAATCCTGAACCATTTCATGCTAAACTAGGTAGATTCCGCAAATATTTTGTGAAGTACTTAGCTAAAAGTCGCTGTTGGGATGGGTCCACCTCTCATAAAGATGCGATGAGAATTATTATAATATATATAAGACAAAGCTGCCTTCAGACATTTGCGAAAAATTCGTACATACACCAAAAGAAAATCTAGAATATTTTATGTCCATGTCTGACTCCATAAACCTGATCCGTGGAGACATAAAACTCTCAATAGTGCGCCACAGTCAAATAATCTGTGCACGTAGAATCACAATCCAGATCGGTCGAACGGTTATTGCGCTGCCCTGGGATAATGCACGACGTACTATCAACTGCCTACCGAACCTTAATAATAAGAATAAAAGAGCATATGAAAATTGCTGTCACCCAAGTTAACAAGGAAACAGGGGTGGTCAGTTCCGTAGAAATAACAATAACACTGAAGAACACATCTGAAGTGGAAGCGTGTAAATTGCGTGATTTTGAGTTATTTATGTTTATTTCAGTATAAAATGATACAAAATCATCATCTTCATAACCATTTAGCTCTAGTTTTTTTAAAAAGTAATCTTCATTTTGTATGAATAGCTCACTAACTAAATTTGCATTCATGTTCCATGATTCAGCATAACAAATTTTAAGTGAGTAATTACTTGAATTATGTTATGGGTTATGCATTGATAAATATCAGTGCCATTCCGGAAGTACAAAAGCAAAATATTAAAAAAAAATGAAGATAGTAATACATGAATGAAAATAATAGTTAAGTCTGCTTTGCACCAGAACTATGTAAAGCACAAAAGAAAATTTATAAATTAACTGGTCACAAATGTATAAAAAGGACTACAAATGTTAAATGTCCATATGTAAAGAATATACAATTACATATTTTGTTCAGAGATAAATTCAGAAGAGGACCCTTTTCGTTTGGCTTGACGTTTATATACATACTTGGGAACATCCCTTATGACAGTGCAGCAGTAATCTGCTAAAATAGTAGGGTTCTACTTTCCGGTATACCTGTTCTCAAATGTGGCAATATCTTGATAAAATCGTTCCCCATGTTCATCACTTACTGCACCACAATCTTTGGGGAAGAAGTCAAGATGACTACGTAAGAAATGCTTTTTCAATGAAGTGTTGCAACCAAGTTTTCATAAGATGATACCATATTATCTACAATCTCCTTATAATATATTGTTCATTTGTTCCCTAAGAAGCGTAAACAAGCTGTCTAAAGATTTACCCATGCATGCTTCTCATCACCTTGTATGATTCCATCAAAAGTATGGTCTCCATAAAGCTGGGCCTACAAAGATGCCCTCATTTACTTTGGCATCCCTTAAGTAAGGGAATTTTTGTATTAAGTCCCTAAACGCATCACCATCTTTGTTCATTCCCTTGACGAAGCTTTTCATGAGACCCAACTTGATGTGAAAGGGCGGGAGCAGAATCGTTTTAGGGTCTACTAGTTGTTCACTCTTAATGTTCTTTATACCCGATTGAAGAGATTTTCTGGTGGGCCATTCATGTTTAGTATAGTGCGCTGCAAGAGCTCGGCTATCCTATTCACAGAGAAAGCAGCAATATTTAGTATAACCTAACTGCATACCTAATAGCAGTGCAACCACTTTCAAGTCACCACACATCTGCCATTGAGAGTCATTATACTTGGTGCCTTGTAGTAAAATTTTCATGTTTTTGTATGAGTCTTGCATATACACACTATGCCCAATTGGACCAGGGGCAATAACATAATCTATTGTTACTAGTTATTATTATTTCGACAAAACATTATAATATTAGGTTTTAAAGTTAACATAAAAATCTGTATATAACTATCCCGTCGTAATAAAACAGTGTAATATGAAAACTAGAGATAATTTTGAATTGTCTTTGTGATATTCGCGATCAGCCCATTAGAACTGATAGGTATTGGCTATTTTGATTCGATTTACATTTTCATTGTTGCACAGTGTAATGGTTACAGGAATTTATACAATGCAAGCCACAACCGAGAGGATATTAAAAAAGCCATATGCCCCTTGGTCCTCCTGATACCAGCTGGCTAAATTATGGTTAATTCGTAAATATTACTGAAATGACCAATGAGCTGCTATCAGTTACCTACTACAATGCTTTGTCAAATTAATTCTGACTTCAATATGCCCTCCAATGAGGGTCGTTCCACAGCGTGGAACCTGTTAAGGTATAATAATGGAACTAAAATACGAGATGAACAGACTATGGATCAACACAATTATTCTAATAATCTGCTAGTATTAGTTCAGCCTTCACCAATGGCAATAACTGAGAAAATTCCTCCATCCATTATTCCAGACATAGGTGGCTCTGTTATTGTCACATCACAGAATTCAGCTAAAAAGATGAAGGAGACTTACACAGTGCAAAACTGCCATATAACTAGAACTCTGGTTGCAATATCACAACCTGTCAAGTGACAGACACAAGTGGTGGGTATAATAGGTAATGGATTTATATTATGACAATTCTTTATTTTGAAGGGTTTCATAGACAATTTTGTATGTGGCATAGAGTGTTTCGAGAAAAAAAAAAACGTAAAATTAGACTTTTCTTTTCGCAAATGCTGTTTTTGTAGCAACGACAAAGATATCGTAGTTGATTTAACACAAACATCAATAAAACACTGTAAATACTACCAGGATATTAAGATAAAATTTGTGAGAATAGAGAGTGATCCTGTAAATTATTCTTCTAATCTCTGTAGTTAGAGTGAAAACAGCAATGCTTACATCCATAGCGAAGCAGTGGAATGACCCTATCTCAATCCAAAACATTAACTAAAACTAAAAAATGTACGAAGTATTTACATGTACTTGTTGAGAAAAGAGGAGTACTAAATATGCATGTGCACAACTTGGACATGATGCCACTGGAATATCCATGAGCTATCTCAGTTCACATACTGCAGTCCATTAATAGTAGTAGACAAGCCTAATGATGAAATTCGTTTAATCCATTACGCACGTGAGATTAAAAAGATAATTGTGTCAGTCCACAAACAACCTCAGAATTTAAGAGGATCTACTGCAAAAATTTGAAGCTGTACATCTTATAACTAGTACTGATATTAGATACTCCTACTGCCATGTCCTATTATCTAATGAATCTAGGAACTATGTCGCTTTCGTCCATCCTGGCAGAAGTTACCAATTTAGTGTATTACTCGTACAATCTGAACTGAATATAAGTTCAGTTCCTTCATTGCTACACTAGATAAAATTCTGGGACCCACCCTGCTAGGAGAAACTAAACTATATATGCCGATAACATCTTGGCTGCAATGACAGCTAATCTACATAAATCAAAGTTTGGTTGGGAAGAAATTAAATTTGTAGGACTTATTGTACCTGCTGCAGAGATAACATTTGATGCTAGTAAAACAAGTGCAATAAATAATTTTCGAGCTCATAGAACAAAGCGGCAGGTAAAGACGTTCATTGGTCTCCGTCCGTTTTTTGTTGCTTCGCTCCTAATCAACTGCTCTGTGGCCCACTACTGTTAAACTTACAAAATAAGAATGGAACATGATGTTGGACGGAGACATGTCAGTCAGATTTTGATGCTATAAATATGCTTTAGTACGTTCTGAAGTCTACGCCGTCCTGACATGGATGTAGCGGACGCATCTTTCTCTGGACTTGTAGTCTGTCTATTTCAGATGCCTGAGAAAAACTATAAGTTTGAAGTTAACAGGATTAACTTTGAAAGTCGGACACTTGCGGAATAAGAGCATGTATATTTGGCTACTGAGCTGGAAACTTTATTCACAATATGTGCAATGGAGAAGTTAAAGTACTACAGTTCTGATACACATGTTATAGAATTTCGTGATCACCAAGCATTGAGTTGTTTTTTGTTAAATTACTTCACGCTAGGAGCGCAAGGTGGACAGTATTCCTCCAGCAGTACCGTTTTAAAATAATGCACCTGAAAGGTAAACGCAATATATTAGCAGAGTCCTCGTCATGTATATCTCAGTGTCTAACTGATATTACAGAATTATTTGAACAACTCACTGATATCTGGATTCTATTAATGAATGATACTCAATATAAGTAACACTATGTCGACATGAGTGCTAAGATGGCTACGTTACTATGGAAAAAAGTAAAGATGCAAGTCAATGAAAATTCATCCAAGACACTACTACGAAACTAAAAATTGCAGGATAACGCATTAGCTTATATTACGTAATGCTAAAAACAATGACCGTAGTCTCCATACCTAAAGCTCGCAGAAACATTGACATGCGCATTATCTTCGGGGCACTATGATGCTACGAAATGTCTAGGAAAGCTTAATCGTTCTTGTTAGGTTTAGAATATGCATATACATGTAGAACGGTTGTAGAAAATTTGTTTTATCTGTCAAAAGACAACACCCACAAAGAAGTCCTGCTACACGGAACAACTGTCTATATTACCAACACAACATTTAGAAACGGTATCCATGGATGTTACAGGCTCAGTACCCTCTGCATGAGGCGGAGTTGAGTACTTACTTGCCCCTTATCATGTATTTCGTAGTACGTCAACCTATAATCTGTCATAATCGGGAGAACTCTCGGGCACTATATCCTTACGGTTGGTAAAAGTGTCACACTATTAATAGATACTGCGTGAACTTCACATGTAAACGCATTCTAATACCAAAATTTCTCCTCCAAAGTAACCTCATTGTCGGATTTTGTAGGAGTTTCATTGATATATGTAGAAATATGCAAGTACTCAACATACACGATGGATGGAATTTGCCTGATCTTTTGAACACAAAGCAAATAATTTGCTAATTCATACAATCCCTTAAACACTGACAGATCTATTAATTAACAGCAAAGAATTTCACGATTGTATAAATCCACTGTCATGCGTGCCTAAAAAAGAATCTATGCTGCAAGAGAAGATAAGGGAAGCACTAACTGCAGTCACTGGACACATCATTCACAAAAATGATGCTACTACAAAAGTCAGGACGTGAACCGGAATATTTTTCTGGGGAAACAGTATTGTTTAAATCACACCAAAAACTTTCTGTACTTGACAAAAAAAAGAAATAGTAAATGGCAGCTATTCTATACTGTATCATATAAGATCTGGGTACTTAACTTTTGGCTTTTCTAAAAACAAATCAAATTAATGATTTTTCAAGTGTCTACTCGGTTAGTAATACTGATTGTATTCTTCGAACTGGAAACATGTAGAAGGTACAAAACCTTGATTAATGATTCACGTACAAACGTGTTCTAAGCAACTTCCTACGCTAAAAATAAAAAGGGAAACCAATTTTTTTTTTTTTTGTAATGAATGTGCTAAACCGTCTGGTGCCTTGAAAGAAATACTAGAAGGTATAACCGTTACCTGATTAGCTTTGCTGTAGTATAACCAGAAGTACAACAAGTATGGCCTGACATTCTGAACTATTTAGTAGGAAACTGTGTTTCAGTCCGAAGGAGAAAAAGAATATACGTATTACAAGAATATATACTTCGTGTATAGCATGTCAATGTCTAACACAATACACGCAAGACAGAGGAATGCTTTAGTACAAAACTGAAACTTTGTCTATGAATAGTCTCTGGCTTCTCTTTGATGGAGGTTAAATGTTATCTTCTAGGTAATCTCTACCTTTGTTATAGAAAATGTTTATATTTATACATGGGTGTATATTAGTTTCTGAGTTATATTTAGCATAATGAATATTTGTTTCAAAATGACAATGAAACAATTGAAATCGATATGAACTCTTGAGCAGAGTACTGAAAGCAAAATATAAATATTCCTGAGGATATTAATGGTTTAGATTTTGCAGTAGTACACTTTAAAATTTTATATTAATGTAATTAAGCTTCATGAGCCTCAATGAGGCAGACATATAGTCCATTAACTTTAAATACATAACTAGACGAAGATAAGTGATACACAAAAGTTCTAATGCGAAAGTTGTGCGTGTGCTAAGACATGATGCATGTCTGATTGAGCCTAACCTTGGAATTTTCAGTTTGATTTGCGTGTGTTTTGCACGTTCAAGTGGTAATTATTCTTTTGTGAGCAGATGAAATTTTGCTACGGTAATAGGCAAATATTTGCAGTGGGACCTTAGAACAGTGTTGAGTCCATACGGTAGCAAATTCTTGTAACAGAATCGGCGTAATCAGTACCTAAATAGCACTTCACCTACAGATGGGTACTATCATGCAATGTAAATATTTCTTTAAAGGACAAGAAAAGAATCTAAAGAGGTATGAAGTTAATGTTCTTTGCGTCCTACTGAGCATAAAGAGATACGTAGGGACGAACTAGGAATATGTCTATGCAATAAAAATGACAGAACCCTAAGACGAAAATCTGTGATCAAGCTATTGTGAAATCTGAGCGCACTCCTAGTAGCAGTTAAAAATTTGTGACTGCAATCAGGTCACTCATACACAGGGTGACGTATGAGTGAAATATTGTGTCAGGCGTGCGTTACGCGGTGCAACCGGACAATTTCACCACCGCAGACTCTTTGAAAAAAAGTGAGGAATTTCACTGACCTGGGTTCAGTCCTGTGAGCAGATGGTTGCTCATGGTTCGATGTGCAGAGGTCCTTACGCGGATCAGCGAGGCATTCCGGACACAAAGGCTCGTGAACTCAATAGCCGCTATGGAAATTCGCCAACCGACTGTTAACACTGTACGCGCGTGGACCCGGTGACAATACCCGGACTCAAACTTAGGTATAGGCACTGAGTGTGGCGCATGTGCTGCCACCAAAAATATTCAAGTACCTCGACCAAGAAAGTCACGAAATCAGGTTCAATAAGGAGATTTTCCGTGTTTGCTATAAATAATAATGATGTGTGAAACTGATTAAACACAGTTGTGATGCGGAATAATTAAGAAATTAATAAGACCGTCTAAGATATCAAGCAAAAGACATTGTAAATAAAATATAAAACAACGCCCCATAATGGTAACAACGCTCGGATCTCTTAAATCTATGTGTACTTCTCATGTGATTGATTTCTAGCTTGCAAATAAAAATTTGGTATCTTTCCAGTACGAAATTTTATTTTCAGCACAACTGTTATAAGTTGAGCAAAGACATTTCTGAGCGTACTGTACGATTGTTTAATGAAACCTGACCATGCTAAACACCTGACACTTGTCACAGTGATAACTGACAACCTTCCAAAGTCTTGTACTGGTCCAGCCACGTGATTCGTCGCCTGAGTCCTATCCTTCCGCTTAGTACCATATGACAACCTCTGACCTCATCTGTCGCTTGTCTATTGGTCCACTCTGTGTTCTTCAAAGTAGACTATGAAAATCTCTTTCCAAAACTGTTCAAAAATGTGGTAAGAGAACAGTATCTAGTGACGTTGTGAAGAGAAAGCTCTGTCTATGTATCTCGCTATTGAACCATAAACTAACGGTAACAACTTTGGCGTAAGGAGTTTTATGAATTCTTAAAAGCAGTTCTGTTATCTTAGATGTAACGTCCTCTTACTAACGTCCAACAAACGAATGTATTATATTTGTATTTATTAATGTAATGTAATATGTACCGGCAGATTCTAACCCAGAAACAGATAAGTGACGCTATTCGTAAATGGTAACGAACTGTAGCAATGAAAATTATTGAAAAACACATGTATTTCTGTCCTCGTACAGCCGTCAGATATAAAATTTCCATCGTGTTTGTACCTTGCACGAATGAAAAATAGGCTTGTATATTCTGACTGGTCAGAACCAGAGGCCTAAAGGCACATGGCACGCTCTCGCAGATTTCGCGGAAGATTACGTTTAAATACGTAAATTTAGTATAAAATGTCACATGCGTGCGAAGAATGTCCCCCAATAGACATTTAAAGATACATAAAAAAGCAAAAAAAATAAAAAAAAGAAAAAATTAGGCAAACGACAGTGAAAGGGAAATAATATGGCAAAAAATGAAATCTCATTTTTTTAATATTTAAATGCTATGATACTTCACTTATTCAAAGAAACATATATTTCATAAAAATCAATAAAAATTAAATTATGAATTATTTTGAACTTCTTTGAGATTCTTTACATTGAGAGACTTTACGGAGCAGAGCTTTATGGCATTGGATTGCAAACTTAATAAATCCATTTTTCGTAGCAAAGAAAATAAATAAAATTTGTGGAAAGAAGCTAAATGGTGTCCTTAAATTTTTAATACGCAGAGCTAAATCAGTAAGTCCGTGGATCCTGTCAGTCTTTATTCGCAAAGGGATGGTTGCGAAACTTAACTCTGTCACTGATGTTAACTTCCGAAAATACATCTGTCATTGAGTTAAAAAAAAAGAAGAAACACTAGCAGCACACCTTTTGGTTTTGGTTCTCTTATGTTTTACGAAAATAACATGTACTGTTTGTTTACTGTCCTTCACTGAACTAATGAACTGGGCAGACGATTTTATATGAAATCTAAAATTATCGTATCTTCTCCTTTGTGGTCAGATTCTGATGAAATAAAGCCTATATGTTGCCCCAAGCTACGATAAAGTTCCCTGTGAAAACGCAATGAAAATTCGACTAGTATTTTTCGAGATTAGCGTGTTCAAACAAACAGATATACACAACGGTTTTAGATAAAACTTTAAATCACTATATTTTTTCCGTGATCTGATCCGATTTTAATTAAATGAAGCCTGTAGCTACCCCAAACTACGCTCAAGTTATTTATACAAACCCAACGGAAATTCGTGTAGCAGTTTTTGAGATTAGCTTGTTCAAACAGACAGATACGACGGCTTCACACCTTTATTATTAGTATTGGTGTAAATATAGATGCCAAGTTAACAGTTTTTTCCAATCGTACAAAACTTACACCTCGTGGATTATGAAATTGCAGTTCATCCATTTTGCCACACATCTGATACACGAACAGATTTCGTATGTAGAGAACTGTTTAATTGCTTTACTGGTCACTTCTACCGTTTTAGGGTGCGTGAGTCGCATAAGGTAGGAAATTAAGGAAATTATAACGGATATTTTTGCAACACACGTCACAGGAAACAATTTAGTCCAGGAAAATAACAAAAACCTGTTTCCCACATACGTATAGCATTGTTTACAGCGTTTCACGAGGCTCGCACTATTTAAATATCCCTTACATGTTCTTTGCGGAACGTTCACTGCTCATTTAAGCCCATACTGAATTCGGAATGTAAATACTCTGCAGTACTTGGCAAACATTTCACTCCGACACAACATCGACTGCTGTCTGCAGTACACAAGGACTGCCTACCACACATGTACTGTTCGATTCTCTATTGAAACAACACTCGCTTTGTGGAGTTCACTCTTACACACCATACTGAGTAAAGGTACTGCAAAATGGACGTACATTACTGCATTCTCATACAATACATATGATAGTAAAAAGTAGACACCATAACATAAGTCATGCACAGTGGTAAAAGAGTCGTTGATTAAGTAAAGCAACATTTTCTTGATGAAGGCGGGTTGGTTTTATTCAGGATTCCAATAAACTATATTATTCCCCGCTCTTTTGGCTACAAAACCGTACTTTTCTATATAATGTCCGTTTAATGCGACATCCTTACACCACCTAAATGGATTAGGGGGGGGGGGGGGGGGTGTATGTCGCCGGCATGGTTCCATTCTACTAGTTGACGTCAGAGCCAACGTCTTGCTGTATCGAAAACCTTCCAACACATTAACATACTGCTTTCCGAGAAGTGCATCCGTCATTGTTCCACACAGATGGAAGTCGAAAGGTGCGAGATCTGGGCTTTGTGTGGGCGAGGAAGAAGAGTCCAATGACCCTTTGTGATACCCTCTCGACTGATGACCTCAGATGTTAAGTCCCATAGTGCTTAGAACCATTTTGATACCCTCTCGCGTACACAGACTTGCGTGAGGATTTGCCTTGTCTTGGAGATGGAGAAGTTCGATTGCATTTTTATGCCACGAATACGCTGCAGTCTTTGCTTTAATTTACTGTGGGTAGCACAATACACTTCTGGTTCACAGTCGGCACATGAGGGAAAACAGGAAGCAGAATAACCCCTATCACTATGACTTTACCGGCTGCGGGTGCAGCTTTGAACTATTACTTCGAAGAAGAGATGGTGTGGCGCCACTGCACGATTTGAAGTGATGAAACCATGTTTCATTGCCTGTGACAAAGTTCGACAAAATATTGTCACAACCACCCTCGTTACGTGCAAGGAATTCCGCACAGTTGGTCCTTCTTGCTTTTTATGTTCTTGTGTTAGGAGAGGAGGAATCCAGCCAGCAAACACCTTTGAATATCCCAACTGGTAGTCGAATGTGGAACCACTACCAAGAGAGACGTCAAGACCAATATTGATGATACGTGGTTTCTTAGGGAAGGCAGGAGAAGGTATGAACGGGGCCTAATCAGTTACCGTTGGTAAACACGTACACTTTATTTAAGGAAATAATTTTTTAAAAACAACCATTTTAAAAAAAATTGACTTAACGCAAGCTAAACTGACGGCTGGAGGCCTTATTAATAAAGAATTCAAATTGTTTGTCGGCTGAAGGCCCTTATTTGTAGGAAGTCCAGCTGTAGGAGATGAGATTCACGGTCACCACAAAACGACATGAACTGGCACATATATGTATAATGTAGCTCTATTGCAATCATGTAAAAAGTGAGAAGAAAAGAAATGAATAGAAAAGCAACACAGGTGAGTATTAGTAATGACTTCACAACGTCTGTGGAGAATTATTTTTGAAAAAATCAGTTTTATCACGAAGAGGAAAACAAATTATGAGAAAGTTTAAAAAAAGATCATGTCGTTCCTGAAATGACACCATTAAGAGGAAACTCGTACGTTCTATAACTTTAGGCGTCGAAGAATTGTAAGTCTCGTGCTCTTACGATGGATATAAAAGAAGTACTCCTCTATAATTCACCTTGTAACCAACTGAGAAGTGGATATTAAAAGCTGCTGTAATGAAACTGCGTGGTAAAGGTAACTGATGGAATAAACCAAACGATGAAGCTTTTCAAGGAGATTGCATTTTCATCTCTAGTGAAGAGGTAGTTACTAAGAATAACATGAGGGCAAATGCATAAAGAATAGTGTACTAGTGCACTAGAACATGTTGGCGAAGGGAGAGACGAGAGCATAATAGGTCTTAGAGGAATATTTCAAGCGAAGGAGAGGATAGACAGTGGTTAAACGACGTTATTGAAAAGAAAATAGTATCTATCTTCCTTAAAAGAAATAAGATTAAGATGCCAGAAACAGAAGATCAGAACATATTGTTAGACATTATTTTATAAATCCGTAACCCTTCGACGAGTATGGGAACATGTTGTTAGACATTATTTTATAAACCCGCTACCCTTCGTCATATAGTGTTAATTTAACGGTACGTTTCGTACAGTCAGGGTCGTTTGCTCGCTACTGAAAGTCGCGCACGCCGTTCCTCGCTAGTTGTTATGTTACTTGCGGCTGCACCGACCAACTCACTTCGCGGCAAATGCTGTTTGCTAATCACTGCTGCGGTCATGTAAGTGGACAACATGAAACACGACACTGACAAAGTATTAGAAATTTCACGAAAGTCAGGGCTCATTGCCAGAATTGACTTCGATTCGGCAAAGATGAGATCCGAAGTTAAACGCTGTCGGGCTGGTGTAACACTCGGATGGGCGACCATCCGGTCTGCGGAGCGCTGTTGAGAAGGGTTGGCCAGGGGTTTGCACTCAACCCTTGTGAAGCATACTGAGGAGCTACTTGATTGAGAAGTAGCGGCTCTGGTGTCGTAAACTGACAAAACGGCCGGGAGAGCGGTGTGCTGACCACGTGCCCCTCCACATCCACATGCAGAGACACGCGTGGGCTGAGGATGACACGGCGGCCGGTCAGTACCGGTGGACCTTCACGGCCTGTTCGGGTGGAGTTTAGTTTAGTTAGAACTCACTGGTGTGTAACACGGCCAACACGCAGCAGAATTCGATTACGCAGTATCGTTAAAATGCCACATGATCCAGTGAAATGTAATGCTACTCTCACTCTAAGATCACGTGGACTGTTTTATTTCACAAGGAATGTTAGAAGAGATCGTACACTATACGAATTTTGAAGGTGGGTGCCCTGCTAGTAACAAGAAAAAAATTAAAAGAAAATTACGACTGAGAAAATGATTCCATTGTTTGGGCTTTAATAAGATAAAACAACCTATTGTTACTTCCACTAACAAAGTCACTAAGATGATCCTCAAGAAGAGTTACAATGTATAGTGTTACGTTAGTTGAAGAACTATTACAGGAAAAAGTAACAGTACACTGAGACAAAACAACAAGTAAATTCCACCAGAATTCCATGTCAGCTTCTTATCCTCAACGTTTGGTTTCAATGACACCTTGACAAATGTAAGCTATGTGCCTCAAAAGAGCGAAATTATCATGCTGCTTAGTTCTCTGCAACACATGTCACAATAGATGATAGACGTAAAAAGCACCCAGAGGCAATTTTATTCAATAATGAAACTGAGACAGGAGCTGAGTCTCTTGACCAGAGGGGACATACATGCAAATGCAAGAAAATGCAATAACACAACTTATTAAAAAACTAGAAACCCGCCTCGACTGCGAAAAAAGCACCTCGCTGCTATGTTGAAGGTTCAATGATACAACCTTTTGACTTGTGGGCAAAAGCAATGGATGTTGCACCCATAAAAATTCTGTATTTATTTTCACAGCAACACTCCAGTAACCAGGAAGTAAGATCTCAAAAAATGGTTCAAATGGCTCTGAGCATTATGGGACTTGACGTCTGACGTCATCAGTCCCCAAGAACTTAGAAGTACTTAAACCTAACTAACCTAAGGGCATCACACACATCCATGTCCGAGGCAGGATTCGAACCTGCGACCGTAGCGATCGCGCGGTTCCAGACTGAAGCGCCTAGAACCGCTCGGCCACACCGGCCGGCTGAAGATCTCATAAAAGGAAATTTTTTGTAAAGGATTCAGAGGAAGAAACGGTAAGTCCTCTTATGGAGAACAGACAATAAATCTACGCCTCCGAAAGGATTTTCTGCAAGCCCTGACAAGTCGAGGTGGTACTCCCCAGTAGATTGTGAACTGGATGATCATCGAAACTGAAGGTCACAATCTCAATCAATGTCTTTTTATATGTCTGCGTCGCCAAACACATAATTTAATAATACGGTTTCATAAACATATTTTGGTATTTGTAACGAGGAAGGGGACTTAGAGACAGTCCTCATGCATTTTTTCAAATCCAATCATTCGTGCAACGATGGGTTTATGTTTAACACATTCTACTTTAGCAAAAGTGTTCCGCTACCCTAAACTGTGTTGTTTGACGAAACAATACAAACACTGGCGAAATCTCTGTTTTCTCTGTGTGACTGGTTAATCGTAAGCTTTCGGGTGGTTGTATGCTATCGGGTGTTAATATGAGTCGTTCATTCAATTTTTCTGCATAAATTTGAAACATCAGGTCTGATGAGTATTCGAAATCTCTCAATTACTACTAACATTAATTATCTACAGTTAGGTCAAATATTATTTATGCTTTGATGCCTTATTTAGTTAACCTAAATCTTTGGTCGTTTAAGATATTTCTACTGAAGATTCCGAACTCTTTAACTTCACCATTTTTCACCCATCAGTGAGACCTTAGACCCATAAAGTATCTAACGTTATAGAATTGAGGTGATTTAGTACGGATAGCTACAGCGTTGCCTGACAAATGTGTATTTGGAATAACCGTAAGAAAATGGTACTAATCTAAAAGAGAGAGGATGCTGAAAGAAAGGCAGCACGATATGTCATGGCTATGCCTGTGTCAAAGAGGCAACAACCTTCTACTCGGGGAGTTGGAAAGCCGTCACTCGACGTGGTAGACCTTGCAACATTCCGAGAGTATTCGTTCCCAAATGAGAAATATATTACGTTCTCTAGCACACGCCTTGGGTAGTCTCGGGTATTGTCGGAATTCGACAACTACAGGACGTGCTGTGGTTTATCTACCGAACTGATGAGTTCAGGGGCCCTACACGCAATGCCATTCCATTTCTGACCGTTCCCATCCAATTAGCGCCCGAGAGATACATAGCGTTCCTTCGGATACACAACATGAGCATTTCTGTTAGCAGAACCGTAATTTGGACAGCAAGAGTTAGATTTCCAACGTGTGGCTGGGCTCTATCATCGAGGTCTCCATGAACTTTCGACAACATAACATAAGAACATATGTCGCCAGCAACTAACATTAACTAATTTGAAGCAGCATAGAATGACGTAGCGATACCTTCAATCGAGCTCAGATGTACTCGATGTCCAGCCGAAATTAAGCTATTGGTGCTGCCCGATGTTGCAGCTCTGTGGTATAGATTTCTAGCTCTGTGTACCCTCCAAACATGCAGAAATTTAATCATGTATACTTCCTACCGCATACACAGAATAGGAAAATTCCGATATTTGCTATCCTCCCTGGTATTGCTGTTTCAGTGGACAGATATGTTAAATCGAATCTATACAGATCATTGTCAATAGATTTTCCATAGGTCAATTAAAAATGGAAGCGGGTGAATGATCTGATACACAATGTATCGTCTGCCACGTACCTTAACTGTAAATGTATGTATGTGCGGTTTTACACAAATAAACAGAATAGTGTACATATTCCTTAATTCATAGTAATGGGTTTTTTAAGTGTTGACAGAAATATTTATCAGCACAGTCTTTACTGACTGAGTAAATATTTACCCACTGAACGCGACGCTTCTCAGTTTAAACCATTTATTGAGTCTGGCATTCGAGAACGCGATTAATGGGGATTTTAATTCGGATAATGCTGAAGCAGTATGCTTTAATAGCGAGGTTTGACTACTTCTAGGAAAGAATAACTGCACTTCAGTTTGCCAAAACTAAATTGGTCTCTACACGTTTTTGCCATTTTCTTTTCTGCTTGTTAACTGTGCGATTTTTTCAGGTTTAATGTGGCTCTTCTGTTTGGCTCCAGAGTGCTTCAAACTACATAAACGAGGAACAAAAATTTTTCAAGAAAAGCGCAGAACAGTTTGTTGACCCTATGTCTATTATATCACGTAGCCTTTTATCCTAGAATAGAACTGTTGTGGGGACTATGTCTAAAACTGTATCTTTCTGTTTTCTAACAAAATTAAATTCGTATTTTGTGGTACATTGGGTACCAGTTGTTTCTTCATTTCCATAATTTCAGCCATTTTACGTGAACTTTCCATTCCGATGAGAAGTCAGTGTTGCTTATAGAACAAAGTTCGGTAAATATACTGTGAGATTATTGTTCAGTATTAACGACTTCCACCACTTACGCTGACATACTCGGAAGATAATCATTTAAACTTACTAAATTTGTAAGCAAATCGATTACATTTCCTGAGGTTGTAACATAAATACGATTACACTCTTCTCGTTAGCTATTTTCAATATCATGTGTTGGATATCACATCAACTGCTAAGTAAAATCGAGAGTATTCACAGTGAGTTAACGGAAACATACGGATAACCTACATCAGTAGTGTTAGTATATATTAGGACGATATGTGAAATTACAGGTTCAGAGATAATCATTTTTATTTTGTGCTTGCAGTTTAACAACTTAAGTCCACTCGGACGAGGAATTCTTTTATATGCAACACACGTTTTCAGTTTCGTTTTACCCAGACATGCTTCAGCACTTTTTGTGCTATCTTCAGTGGGCATAAGAAGAAATGCAACACCACAAGATAATTATACTAAGTCAACTGGCTCCTTGATGTACGGAGGTGACTGTTCGTTCGGCTTTTATTCAAACTAATCTAAGTGCTTTTAGTTTGCAGAAGTCAAACAATACTGTGCTGTCATAAAATCCCAAATTGTGGGTAGGTTATTAACAACGGCGAGTCATCTAAAATTGATGAACAGTTATTAAAGGCGCAGTTGATTTCATGGATGGTCCTGTTTACCTTCAAGAGGATTCAAATGAAGAACGTAGCAAAATTCTCAAAATGGTGCTTTCCAGTACGAAACTTGAAAACCTTAGGTATGAACATTGCTATATTATGTATATTGGTATGCTGGTCACAAGATACACAGTCATCTGACATATGCCTATTCGTGCATCTAACGCAATGTTTCGAGCACAAAACATTTGATCCCTGTGAGAAGTTTAAAGCATTCGTAGATGCAAACGTTACAGACGAAACTGGAGTGCAGTCTGCGCACTGGAAAAAATGTTGAGTAAATAGCTTTCGCCTACAGTGAATTGTCGAAAATTTAACTGAATTACTTGTTGAAATGCCCGGCTGAAAAATTTCACCATTAATCTAATGTTCAGAATAATTAGCCAAAGCGTAAATATCTTACTGATTACAGAGAAAAGACATAAAGAGAATGTATGAAATTATTAGTTCCATAATTACGGTGAAAGGTAACATACGACTCGGAAGTCCACAGCTCGTAATCTAGTGACTAGCGTTGCTGCCTCTGGATCACGGGGTCCCGGGTTCGATTCCCGGCCGGGTTGGGGATTTTCTCTAGCTGGGGACTGGGCGTTTATGTTGGCATTATCATCATCATCATCATTTGTGACGGTGGCTAGATTGGAGTGTGCAAAAATTGGACTGTGTAAAAATTGGGACTTTGTACGGGCGTCGATGACCGCGCAGTTAAGCGCCCGAAAACCAAACATCATCATCATAGGACTCTGAAAGATAAATAATCGTCAGCGGGAAACAAATCATAAAAGCTATAATAATTCATAATCTATTCCCTGAACTCAGCGAAAAGCTTAAAAACTTAACCCCTTATCCCAAATCTGGGAACGGTTCATAACATAATTGATCATGGCACCTGCAATATTTGTAGTGCTGGGAAGAATGGACAGAAGAACCTGATGAAAATCCCTCTTGTTGACCCCAAAAAATGTGGATCTCAAATTACACCATCTATGTGTAGTATAAATTTCCAGTATGTACAAAGAATGGCATGGCTGCTTCGCGAAATTGTGTAAGTGCTGCTACAAGGGGATCGTACCTAAAGAAAAAAAAAAGGTAGATCCCAGGGCTGCGCAGAAACGCTTTTTTTATTTTCAGCTTCTACGTTACTTACATTCCAAATAAGCTGATCAATCCTCCATATATTTTATTAATTAATATTTTCAATACAGGTATTACAAGGGATTGCAGTGGAAGATTTGGGATTGGAAATAAATTTCCAGGAAGAGATTTTACTCACAGCGTCCACGAGGACTCTGAAAACAGTTTTCCAAGAAGCTATTCTAATGAAAGTGCACGGGGGTTTTATGTTCCATTAGTTTCATGTTTACTTCCGAGAAGCACTCGGCTGCTAATGAAGCCCTACAGTGTCTGTTTTCACCATCAGCTGAAAAATTTGATGGATAACTTTCAAAACTGCTCTTAACTCATCGACAAAGAAAAAAAAATCATATTCCAAGAAGACTACATCGTCAACATACATTCCAATGTACATCCAAAGCTATCGTCGCCAATATTTTCCGAAATGTTGCGTTACACGTCGTTTACTGCCAAACTGTGTGACGAGACACATCCTTTAATGAATGTAAACAAAGTTTGTTTTTGAACAGAAACTTTAAAACAATAATGTGATTGTAAAACTGAAACGCTTATAAAGTGTGCAAGATGTGAAGAAACTTACGGCTTCCCCTTTTTTCTGGATGAGCATCACCCCAGCTTGTGTAAATTATCGACAGTAAAATAATAAATGAATCTAATTTTATATACAAAGTTCTCTTGTATGCCACACAATTTCCTTCGTGGAAAATTAATTTGCAACCCGATATTTTCCTTTACCTCTTGTTTTCATGCCTTTCAAATATTAATAATTGTAATACAAAGAGCGTTATTTCGGTTTATTTCGTTTGTGGTTAACGTAAAAACTGAAAATTACAATAAAGGCTTCCGCTTAGGGGTTCCACTCAGAGACCCTCGGATTACCCTTCTGCACGTTTTCCACTGCGCCAACCATTCCCTGGAAACGAGTATAACATAATTAGCTCATGCCTTGCCCAACCAGGGGCCATATTGCAGTTTTTAGGGTTGCGTACCGCAATCGGTAAAAACTAAGCTCTCATATGGTCACTTTTTTCCGTCTGTTTGTCTGTACAATAGTTGAGACCCCTTTTATAAGGAACGGGTAGACGGAAGAAGGGGAAATTTATGCCACGAACAAAGAAATACAGTTCCTTAAGGGTACAGAAAACAAGCTTCTACATCAATGCAGTAAATAGATAAGGCCATTTGTGACACATATCGTGATACTAGCAAATTCAACAAAACCTCTAGAGTAATACCCGTAGATCTAGAATCATGGGATTTGGCAAGCAGCAAGGTTTCGCAGAACAAATAAAGCAAAAAGTTGGAGACTAGCTAAACTGTCGTTATATCACATTTTTTTATTTTTTTATTTTTTTTTTTTGCCATTACAAATTTACGCTGGATTCATAATCCGTCAAAAATGTCGGGAACTACGGTAGGGATTTTGATCTTATTTCCAGTAATAGGTAGAGTGAATGATGAGAAAGTCTTGTGTATATAATCTACACATATTTCGTGCTGATTTGATGAGCGGAAATCCCCTGCCGCTGTGAAAATGAAGCTCTTGCCATCTAGCGGAGGAAGGCATAAGGCTGCCCGGCTACCGCGTAAATACTTTGTGCCTACGACACGAAATGCTTCAAAGGAAATTAATACCGGTAACTGAAGCACGATTCCACTTCCATTGTTTGGGGTGAGGATTCGACATCCAATAAAATATCCACTGAAGCGTCCCACACAACAATTAGTCATCTGCGTATCAAATAGCCCTATGGTCTGCTAAAGAGTATTCTTCTATTGTGACTTCCGTTAATTCTTGCCATTGACGGCTACAGGAACCAGAGCAGTAGAAGGCCACACATAAGCAATTGCCAGTTAGCAGAGCATGTTAACATAACTCCAAAATAAATGATGCATTACAATAACATTGTGAAGAAAAAATTTACCACGAAGGATCTGTACAAATTGGTCACCAATTGATATTCATACAGTTATCTTGGGAAAACGCAAAATAGAAAATTGTACACTTGACTCCCGGTGAATGAGTGTGTGACGATGCAGCGCAATTGCACCGCCTAGCTAGCAAAGATAATAAACTGGGGACGTGTCGACAGCGGGGCATAAACTCTTTGCGAATTTAATATTAATCATTCAGTTGTTAGTGGCAGATTTTCTTACTGTTTGCATTTGGGCGTCTTGCCGCGAGAGTGCTTCACTTTGTCTCATTTAAAGAGGTCAATAACATCTGCTTACTTTTAAACTGTCCGACATGTCTTAAATCAGTATGTTATCATCTGCTGCAGCTAACCCCGAAGACTTGGGCAGAGGAGAGCACAAAAGTGTTCCCTTTTTTTATTTTTAGTCCATCTCAAGATGCAACCCTATCCTCCCAATTTTTCCCTGTGGGTACTGTTATGTTACCGTTTTCACCAAAATATCCATGTTGTTGTTGTGGTCTTCAGACCTGAGACTTGTTTGTTGCAGCTCTCCATGCTACTCTATCCTGTGCGAGCTTCTTCATCTCCCAGTACCTACTGCAACCTACATCCTTCTGAATCTGCTTAGTGTATTCATCTCCTGGTCTCCCTCTACGATTTTTACCCTCCACGCTACCCTCCAATACTAAATTGGTGATCCCTTGATGCCTCAGAACATGTCCTACCAACCGATCCCTTCTTCTGTTCAAGTTGTGCCACAAACTCCTCTTCTCCCCAATCCTATTCAATACTTCCTCATTAGTTATGTGATCTACCCATCTAATCTTCAGCATTCTTCTGTAGCACCACATTTCGAAAGCTTCTATTCTCTTCTTGTCTAAACTATTTATCGTCCATGTTTCACTTTCATACATGGCTACACTCCACACAAATACTTTCAGAAATGACTTCCTGACACTTAAATCTATACTCAATGTTAACAAATGTCTCTTCTTCAGAAACGCTTTCCATTGCCAGTCTACATTTTATATCCTCTCTACTTCGACCATCATCAGTTATTTTGCTCCCCAAATAGCAAAACTACTTTACTACTTTAAGTGTCTCATTTCCTAATGTAATTCCCTCAGCATCACCCGACTTAATTCGACTACACTCCATTATCCTCGTTTTGCTTTTGTTGATGTTCATCTTATATCCTCCTTTCAAGACGCTATCCATTCCATTCAACTGCTCTTCCAAGTCCTTTGCTGTCTCTGACAGAATTACTGTTCATCGGTGAACCTCAAAGTTTTTATTTCTTCTCCATGGATTTTAATACCTACTCCGAATTTTTCTTTTGTTTCCTTTACTGCTTGCTCAATATACAGACTGAATAATATCGGGGAGAGGCTACAACCCTGTCTTACTCCCTTCCCCACAACTGCTTCCCTTTCATGTCCCTCGACTCTTATAACTGCCATCTGGTTTCTGTACAAATTATAAATAGCCTTTCACTCCTTGTATTTTACCTCTGCCACCTTTAGAATTTGAAAGAGAGTATTCCAGTCAACATTGTCAAAAGCTTTCTCTAAGTCTACAAATGCTAGAAACGTAGGTTTGCCTTTCCTTAATCTTTCTTCTAAGATAAATCGTAGGGTCAGTATTGCCTCACGAGTTCCAATATTTCTACGGAATCCAAACTGATCTTCCCCGAGGTCGGCTTCTACTAGTTTTTCCATTCGTCTGTAACGTACGTAAAACTTGTGGGAAATAGTCAAATCAAATTGGAAAAAATGAATCCCCACCGGAAATTGAAACGTGAGTCAGTGCCAGTGGTCGTCAATACTTAACTGCTTAGATTATAATTTCTTATGTTAAGTTGTATGCATAGCTAAATGAGAAGCCGCTGTGTAAGTAGTTTGGAATGCGTAGATAACAGGCGCACTCATTTTCTATTTTCGCACCTTGATAGGCAGGCTTCTCCATTGGAAGACGTCACTTCTAGATAACTTCTCAGGCTCTCATCCAGCTGAACTTTGACTGAGAGGCGTTGTTGCTGCAGAACCAATGACTGATTTTGGAGCCACTTATAGATTATAAATAGGGTGAGATCCAGCTGCAACAGTGGAGCTAACGGTAGGAAAACACCATCATTAGCAATGAACTCCAGTAAATTCACACATCCTTCAGAATAATTGTTTTCACTTACGTATTCTACCTGTTTTAAACTCTGGCGATAGATGTTCATGCATGTCTTTTTATATTATTTCTATTTCTTCGGCAATTAGTGTACGACTTCCACAGATAGAGAAGTTTTGTCCAGATACTCATTCACTTGAATCATATTCTTGATCCCCTAGCAAAACTGCATTTAGTTTACTCGCTTTAATGTATATTCCTTTCATTTATTGTCAGTTATGTATACACTGATCTCACTGATACCTTTATCTAGTTTTCCAGTCAAATGTATTCGTTTATTGTTATTTTGATGCATGCTGATTGATAAACTCTTTTTTCTCTTTTTTGAATTATCAGTCAGCTGACTGGTTGATGCCACCCGACACTAATTCCTCTACTGTGCCATCCTTTTCGTCTCAGATTAGCACTTACAACTTACGTTCTCAATTATTTGCTCCATGATTCCAGTCACTTTCTTACTCTATTGTTTTTACCCACTACAGCTCTATGTAGTACTATTGAAGTTATTCCCTCATGTCCTGTCATCTTGTCTTTTGTTCTTGTCAGCATGAGAAGTCACCTAGAAGTGAAGTCTGCCAATGGAGAAGCCTGCCTGTCAAGGCGCGAGAATGGAAAATGATTGGCCCAGTTCTCTCTGCATTCTAAGATACTTTCACAGTGGATGGATCAATGGAGCCATCTTCATTCCTTCCACATGCAGTCCACCTAATCTCCAACAACCTTCTGTCGCACCTCATCTCTAATTTTTCAATTCTCTTTTGCTACAAACAAATATTCCCAGAAATTTCTTCCTCAAATTAAGACCTATGTTTCATACCGGCCAATAATTCCCTTTTTGTTAGTTCTAGCCTGTCTTTTATATCCTCCTTGCTCCTTTTCTGCGTAGGTCTGTGTGGCTGGTCCCTGCGGAGGTTCGAGTCCTCCCTCAGGCATGGGTGTGTGTGTTTGTCCTTAGGATAATTTAGGTTAAGTAGTGTGTAAGATTAGGGACTGCTGACCTTAGCAATTAAGTCCCATAAGATTTCACACACATTTGAACTTTTTTCTCTGCCTAGGTAACTTCATGTACTTCATGATCACCTATTCTGAAGTCACGTTTCTCGTCGTTCTCATTTCTATTACTTCTCATTACTTTCGTCTTCCTGCTACTTACCCTCAAGCCATATTCTGCACTCATTAGACTGCTCATTCCATTCAACAGATCCTGTAATTCTTCTTCACTTTCACTGAGGTTAGCAATGTCACCAGCGAAAGACAAGATGACAGGACATGAGGGAATAACTTCAATAGTACTACATGGAGCTGTAGTGGGTAAAAACAATAGAGTAAGAAAGTGACTGGAATACATTGAGCAAATAATTGAGAACGTAAGTTGTAAGTGCTAATCTGAGAAGAAAAGGATGGCACAATAGAGGAATTAGTGTCGGGTGGCATCAAACCAGTCAGCTGACTGATAATTCAAAAAAGAGAAAAAAGAGTTTATCAATCAGCATGCATCAAAATAACAATAAACGAATTCATTTGACTGGAAAACTAGATAAAGGTACCTGTTCACTTTGAATATAATCTCACTCTTGGACCTTTCTTTTATTTTCGTCATTGCTTCTTCGATGTACATATTGAACAGTAGGAGCGGAAGACTGCATCCCTGTCTTACTTCATTTCATGTCTAATTCACATCCGAAACCAACACGTCAAATGCTTCCAGTTTCTACATGTTCTACTTTTCAGTGGCCAGCTTAACACTTCCACACAACGCTGTGTTCTAGAGGAACTTTTCCAGATTGCCTTTCCCAGTTCCGTAATCTCTGACTCAATAGTTCTTACCAAGTAAAGGAAGTTTTCTAAGTCTACACCAATATGCATCCGATATTTATACACTCCTGGAAATTGAAATAAGAACACCGTGAATTCATTGTCCCAGGAAGGGGAAACTTTATTGACACATTCCTGGGGTCAGATACATCACATGATCACACTGACAGAACCACAGGCACATAGACACAGGCAACAGAGCATGCACAATGTCGGCACTAGTACAGTGTATATCCACCTTTCGCAGCAATGCAGGCTGCTATTCTCCCATGGAGACGATCGTAGAGATGCTGGATGTAGTCCTGTGGAACGGCTTGCCATGCCATTTCCACCTGGCGCCTCAGTTGGACCAGCGTTCGTGCTGGACGTGCAGACCGCGTGAGACGACGCTTCATCCAGTCCCAAACATGCTCAATGGGGGACAGATCCGGAGATCTTGCTGGCCAGGGTAGTTGACTTACACCTTCTAGAGCACGTTGGGTGGCACGGGATACATGCGGACGTGCATTGTCCTGTTGGAACAGCACGTTCCCTTGCCGGTCTAGGAATTGTAGAACGATGGGTTCGATGACGGTTTGGATGTACCGTGCACTATTCAGTGTCCCCTCGACGATCACCAGTGGTGTACGGCCAGTGTAGGAGATCGCTCCCCACACCATGATGCCGGGTGTTGGCCCTGTGTGCCTCGGTCGTATGTAGTCCTGATTGTGGCGCTCACCTGCACGGCGCCAAACACGCATACGACCATCATTGGCACCAAGGCAGAAGCGACTCTCATCGCTGAAGACGACACGTCTCCATTCGTCCCTCCATTCACACCTGTCGCGACACCACTGGAGGCGGGCTGCACGATGTTGGGGCGTGAGCGGAAGACGGCCTAACGGTGTGCGGGACCGTAGCCCAGCTTCATGGAGACGGTTGCGAATGGTCCTCGCCGATACCCCAGGAGCAACAGTGTCCCTAATTTGCTGGGAAATGGCGGTGCGGTCCCCTACGGCACTGCGTAGGATCCTACGGTCTTGGCGTGCATCCGTGCGTCGCTGCGGTCCGGTCCCAGGTCGACGGGCACGTGCACCTTCCGCCGACCACTGGCGACAACATCGATGTACTGTGGAGACCTCACGCCCCACGTGTTGAGCAATTCGGCGGTACTCCACCCGGCCTCCCGCATGCCCACTATACGCCCTCGCTCAAAGTCCGTCAACTGCACATACGGTTCACGTCCACGCTGTCGCGGCATGCTACCAGTGTTAAAGACTGCGATGGAGCTCCGTATGCCACGGCAAACTGGCTGACATTGACGGCGGCGGTGCACAAATGCTGCGCAGGTAGCGCCATTCGACGGCCAACACCGCGGTTCCTGGTGTGTCCGCTGTGCCGTGCGTGTGATCATTGCTTGTACAGCCCTCTCGCAGTGTCCGGAGCAAGTATGGTGGGTCTGACACACCGGTGTCAATGTGTTCTTTTTTCCATTTCCAGGAGTGTATATCTGAATGGTGACTGTTCCGTCGGACGTGACAAACGATGCGGCATGTGCATACATTTATACAGAACAGAGGATGGGAATTAAAGTAAAAGGATGGGTGGCAAACTAGAGACTTTCAGCATCACAAGGCTTTGTGGTAATGTAACAACACTCGAAACCGGATGATCTGCTTCTCTAGAACAAGTTGCCTTAACCTCTTTGCTGGCCGTTGTGGCCGAGCGATTCTAGGCTCTTCAGTCTGGAACCGCGCGACCGCTACGGTCGCAGGTTCCCATCTTGCCTCGCACATGGATGTGCGTGATGTCCTTAGGTTATTTATGTTTAGGTAGTTCTAAGTTTTAGGGGACTGATGACGTCAGATGCTAAGTCCCATAGCGCTCAGAGCCATTTGAACCATTTTTAACCTCTTCGATCATCCGGACACGCTTCCCGTCTGACCCAAATGGATGAGAGACGCTGCTTTATAGCGTGCGATATGTTGAGAATTTCTGTCAGATGGGAAGCGTGTCCGGATCACCAAGGCACGGCCGTCTTTTAGCAGCCAGACCTTCGCTCGTGCAAAATCTTAAGGTCCTATGTCAACTGCGAGGCATTAAATCCGCCAATAATTTAATTTTCGATAGCTAAAACATGACGGCTTACTTGTCGATTGCATCAACTTAGAAGCTCCTATTTTGTACAGATCGGTGCGACTGGATACCTCAGTACGTGACATAAATTTCCAGCCGATAAATGTAAACTATCCCGAGAGAAAAGCGAGCAATGACATGATCTTGCATTACGTCATTACTGAGACAATTGACAAAAACGGGAGGTTTTCTTAGGTTTTTACTACATATTAACATTTATCGCGTTTTCTCGTGTTATGTTGCTGCCACACCTCAACTATGCAAAAACGTAAGGTCCTAGGTCAAATGTAAGGCGCTAAAACCGACCAATAATTGAATTTTCGAAAACTAAAACATGACTTGTAATACGGGTTCCTTGTCGATTGCATCAACTTAGAAGCTTCTGTTTTGTACAAATCGGTGCGACTGGATACTTCAGTACGTGACATAAATTTCCAGCCGATAAATGTAAACTATCCCGAGAGAAAAGCGAGCAATGACATGATTTTGCATTACGTCATTACGAAGATCGTCCCCGATTTCCACCTGCGGCCGTTATTTGCGCGCCTTCTACTGGAGCAGTGGCGAACATATTCTTTAAATCATTACTTCGTTTCATGTTCTGCAATGTCTATTAAAGACCAAATGCACCCGAGGTGGAGCGCTTTCTTCCTGGTGTAGCCAAAATCCCGGCAAACAGCAAATAGCACAGTGGATATCCACTTATCAATACTGAGCAGTAGAGCGTCTGTTAATGTCACCGACGGAGACGCAGCAGGAATACCGTCGCGATACGTCTTCCACGTGACATCTTTGCCTTTAGTGAAGAGCGAGCCGTTTTGACGTAAACAAGTGACTCTGCGAGAAGTGAGTCGGCGACGGCAGGCAGCGGAACAGGAAGGGCTCTTCAGACACGGCGTGTTGTCATTTGAGCCGTGCGAATTCTCTGTTGGACGACTGGACTTCTGTAGTCCACCTGGGCGGCGGGTCCGGGATTAAATATTTATCCTGGCGGTTCCGGGGGACGCGAGCGACCGACGTTATTCCTACCGCGGAAGCTCGTGGTTGTGGCGCCTTAGAGCTATGGTGAAGTACGTATTTTCTGTTGCGTGAATTAGGAGATAGAGTGAGGTTCGCAGAGGGTTCATTTTTGTCTTCCCCAGGGCGTTGCAATGCGCCTTATGCACGTTCACGTCTATTACAACTCTAAAAATACCTTCTCAATCTTGCTGTTGCTTTAGGGTACTTTGAGTGCGAGATCAAAAGGCCTGTACGTGTTTGTACCAACTACTTATTGTACCACTAGTAAATTAGTGACATCCTGTATTTAAGACATACTGTGTCAGCCGGTACAGCACGCTATTTCATTTTTTTGTTTTTTGTTTTTTGAAACCACTCGGAATTGAGTCTCTGGTCGTCGCATAGCTTTGGCGAGTTGGCTTCCCGCACCCCGCGAGGCGACAGAACGAGGAAGAAGCGGGTTGCTAGCAGTTAGTGCGTGAGGAGGCCAAGGCCGCATGTTCGATGGGCCCCGCAGAAGCAGTCGGTTGGGGACGGAACGCCATAGGCTCGAACATCCTAGTGTGGAGGGCCGGTGTTGTCCCGATGGCGATCATCGTGTGGTCATTCAAGGGCTGAAAAGTGATTTCTTGGTTCCGCCCTTGCATTCCGAATAAGAGTTACGGCAGGTTTGGTGTTTGAGATGAACATAAGAATTCTAAAACTATCCACGTTGTTGGTGCGTATATCAGACTTGTGAATGGTGTAAGCTTTGCTTCGGTACTGCAGTCTCCAGTTAGAGCACTCCTTGGGGGGAGAGTGTTGATATCGGCATTGTCATCTATTTAGCTGCCTGAAAGAAAATGTTTTGGATCAAAGATGGAACCAAGTGAGGGACCGAATCATAGTTTGTGTTATTGAGGAACCTAAGTCGGCCCCCTGCGTGTTAAACTGTTATCCACAGTTACAACAAGTAATTTACACCCTGGTAGCGCCCACGATTGAACTTTGGACGTACTGTTCAGTGTCTGTAGTAAGGGAAAGATTGACTGTGGAGGTTTTCAGTCAGACGCTTATGAATTGTGTTAATTGCAGTTCACTTTTTATGGTATTTTACGGTTCTACTTGTTGTGGCGAAATCACTGATGGTATTTTTATAATTTAGCTTCGGACGTCATTCTGTGGTTTGGCGTGGTCCTCCCAAGAGTCTAACGTTGCAGATATTTTGTTTCTGTCTTGCTGAGGTTGCCTTGCAACAATTGTTGATTTGTCTCTGGTCCACCAAACCGTGGTGCTGTTTGGTGCGCAGCCCTTGTGGCCGAGCGGTTCTAGGCGCTTCAGTCTGGAACCCCGCGACCGCTACGGTCGCAGGTTCGAATCCTGCCTGGGGCATGGATGTGTATTATGTCCTTATGTTAGTTAGGTTTAAGTACTTCTAAGTTATAGGGGGCTGATGACTAAGTCCCATAGTGCTCAGAGCCATTTTTTTGCTGTTTGGTGCAGTGCGGTATAGTCGGAGTGTTCAGTAATACCGCATCTATTCCTTCGCCCGTTTTAAGATTTGCGAGGCGCATCCACATCGACGTATAATCCCAGTATGCAATTTTTCTAAGTTGGCTGCGCCCTATTAACGTTTTGTACCTCGTGGAAAATCTTGCCCGTACCGCATGTGATCCTGAACGAGAGCACGGAGCGCATGACCACGACGAAATCAAAATACATGTATTGTATATTTTTTTATGGATGTAACCACGGAGCCTAGGTGTTGATTTATGTGTTTTTTACTTATTTTGAAAGGAAAAGATTTACATACCTGGTTAATTAGAACATCTATGCTTAATTATCTGTCATAATTCGTTGATTGTTGTATGAATCACATGTAGGGAGATTTATGGTGTAAAGTGTTTAAAAGCAAGGGAAATATTTGGTGATACGGTGCGCATCATAGAAGCTACGGAGTTTGAGTGTACGCTGATAGTAATCACATTTAATTGCATTTAAGTTGTTGTTTTCATTAAAATTTTGTGATCAATATTTTATTGCCTTTAGAGATCACACGTTATATCTAGGAAAATTTTGGTATTGCCAGGTGGCGTTAGAATCGTTTCTTTAACTCTGCATTATGCAATTTGTGTTTCTTTCCTTTGATTACAAAGGGATTTTGAGTTTTAAGCGTTGTAAATTTACTCTGAGAGCTGTTCTATAATCTGTTAAAATAATGCTTCCAAAACTTTCATTAAGAAACTATATTGAGGATCTTCCCGTTCATGATAACCAATGTTCACTTACTATTTTAAAATACAGTTAATAAAGTTGTAAGATTTGAAAGGTAAAAAAAATTGTCATTAGAGAAACAGTGCATGTCCTTACTCGTCAAAATTTCTAAGTATTCAAGGTATTAGCCTTTGTTGTCTGTTTTTCCTGGTATCTATCCCAACTAACGTCTGCGGGGCCATGTGACTGTGTTTTTTACGTTCATATATGTGATAGCTCTGCGGTCTTTGGTTTAAGTTACCTCATTTATCGTGCCTGCTAGTTAACCAGTTAATTCTGGGAGAAAATATTCGTGTCAGTTGCTGGGTATTTAAGGTACTCTGTATTCCACCAGGCGTTGTACTGAAACTTAATTCGGTTGGCGGGCGAGTCTTCTTACTTCCGTGGTGGGATTTTTGTGTGTTTTTAGTAACAAGGTCCGATTGTTTTTGCTATTAATACTGGGGGGGGGGGAGGGGAGCTGGGTTTCTGCCCCTTTATTGCTATGTGTATATGTTCATGTGTAATTACCCTCTTAGCCATATTATGTTCAGTTTCATGACTGAGGGGTTAAAGATCATTTATGATTTATTAACTTGTTGAACGTAAAGATCCTTTTTATTGCCAGGTAATACTATCAGTTACTAGCGCCATACGCAAAATTGTCTCGATTATCTGGGAGGTTTCTGTAGACGTTTAACGCTGAGTAACTACCTGAGTGCAGTCGGTCGGATTCTGAGGTCGTGGATTGTGCTGCCTCTTGATCAACACTACTCACGAAGCAAAAGAAAGGAAGTTTGCTTGATGCAACATTGTACCTGTCCTGTGTTTTTCGAATGTGTGTATGTCCTTTTGGAGAACTGAAAGTAAACATTAAGATCATTGTATTAGTAAATTTTCATTTCTTTGGTGAGTGGTGTTCTGAAACATTCCACGATACCAAGCAAATTGTTCATCAGTAAACTGGCTGTCAAAAAATTCCATAAGTTGAGTTGTTCAGATGTTCGTCACACAAATTCTTCTTGTTGTAGATGTCGTGTTGAAGCACACGTACTGCATACAATTTTTGGATCATTCTTCTCTTACATAAGCTTTTTCTAAAAAGTTTTGGTGTCCTAATAATTACATTGTGTCTCATTATAGGAATTGAAACTTAATGGTAAGCAAATAATTCTCAAGGAACTACAACAAATTTCCGTATCTCTGTGATGTGGGTTGCTGAATCAATTTTCTTCCACAACTGTGAAGTGCGAAGCTTATTTGTTAACTAAGAAAATACAAATTTCATAACCATACACAACATTTTGGGTTTCCTGTGTTTTAACAGTATAATATGGGACGGTATGACACTGTATTAAAGCCTTGAAGGCAAAGTAAACGCTGCAGCACATGTTAAGGACGCACATATTCAAGAACTACTGTTCAGACTTGTTATGGTTGTTCTTATTGTGGTTTTTTAGTTAGTTGTTGAAAGATTACAAGTAAATTTTTCTTAATTTGTTTGATTGATCCTTTAAGCACTAAATGTTAAACAAATGTTTTGATCACGAATAATGATGTTCAACCCTTACTTTGGCCTAATCCTCCCCCTCCAAGACAATTTCCTGCAGTAGCTGTATAGCACGTCGTTTCTGCCATACCGACGATAGCGTCGGGCCGGTAACGGTAGATCGCGCAGGATCACGCATGCGACCAATTCGAGGCTTTGAATCGCCATTATAACTTCCAGCCCCTTTGACGGCCATGTAGCCGAACTGGAGGTGCAATTTCGACTATATCCGGTCCTCAGTGGCGTCCGCCAAATAGCCATAGACCTCCTTCGTTATGTGCCATCCTACCTCCAGATATGCGGCTGCCGCGCGTTTGTCATTTACGACTGAAAACCGCGGACTTGGTCAGTATGCGACAAGGAAGGGCATGTAGGTCAGAATGTCTCCAGATTGGCATCACAAAACTGCCAGCCTGTGACGTGAGGCCCGCGTCACAACCAATATCCCTTCCAGTCTCCTTCGTCGCTCCTGCAACATCGCACCGATGCCTGGAACCTGTATTGGCGCCCTTATAAGACGCCACCGATACCATCGTTGCACAGCCTACAAAGCAAGAATCGGCCCTGTAGACACCACACCACCGGCACCATGGCCTCCAGAAGCGGGATCATCCATTAGACGACTGATGGAGTTTACATTACTGGCAGTACCGGTGACAGCCTTTCTGACAGAAAGACACAATTCACTGCCGACATGGAAGGCCGGACACTCAAGTGCTGCAAATACAGACGTCGCACTGTCTCCAGTCGGGATGCCTGGCCTCACGATGACGCATCACTTGCATTTACCATGGAAGACGACCACGAATCGACTGAAGCCACCAGCCCTACAGCAAGTGAGTCGGTTATTGGAACAGAAGACACCTCGTTTCCTGTGGATGCTTGTTCATCAGTGAAGCACCCTATACCGCCGGATGAGACGGATGATTCGCCAAGACTCCACTCTTCCACCTGCAGCGGCGACATCAAAATCGACTCTGATTCATGGTCTGGAACAACGCCTCTAGCGGCCACGACCTAAAATACCTAGTCTCTAATCTGGGAGGCTGGACAGGACGGTTTAGACCTTCTTTTACGCCCTCGATTACTTAAAACATGATATCAGTCCTCCCGTTACTTCACAAGTCATACAAGATTGCAACGATCTATATCAACCACGTCAGTTAAGCGCCAGATTTTAATTAAACTTCAATATGTTTCTGCAATTGGTTGGTTCAAATGGCTCTAAGAACTATGGAACTTAACTTTTTTTGACTAAAAATTAAATTGTATCATATTTATGTAATGAGATTTCAGCAGGTTTTTTGATCCCCACTTAACGGCAATTGTGATAATCTCAGATGGTTCAAATGGCTCTGAGCACTATGGGACTTAACTTCTGCGGCCATCAGTCCCCTAGAACTTAGAACTACTTAAACCTAACTAACCTAAGGACATCACACACATCCATGCCCGAGGCAGGATTCGAACCTGCGACCGTAGCAGTCGCGCGGTTCCGGACTGACGCGCGTAGAACCGCTTGGCCACCGCGGCCGCAGTTTACACAAAATTATTTAACAAAAGTAACCTATGGCTGTATATCTAGCATATTGTATGTTGGTGGTGTCTTTTAATGTAAAATCATTGTGTCGGGAAAACTAACTGCGAAAAGTACCGCAACTGAGTCACTGACGGAAATAATTTTCGAGTCGTGAATCAGGCAGAATAATAGTTAACTCCAACTTTACATAATATATAAAAACCAACAATACACATACGTAAAAAAGAACAACCACACAGTAAACATCCTTTATAGTAGTTATAAAGCAGAGGAGAATGTGTACAAGTGATAATATACTGCATTTATACAAATGGTTGTACCTTAAATAGAAGACAGAATAATATTTGTGATCTGGAATTTTTACGTACAAAATCAAGAAACAATCGCTTCCGCTCTCCATCGTCAATCATACTCGGTACACAGTAACATTTTATTGAGCAAACGTATTATTTAGCAATATCAGTTTTCACGTCTGCAGATATTTACACGCCGCAAACAAATATTATGCGAGTAGCGCTTTCCATATATAAAAACAGTACGTAATTTATGTATCTATGGCACCATCTGAATATGGCCTGAGGATAACATATGAATATGATAAATATCTGGAAATTGCAAATGTTCTTTCCAAGAGTACAGGAAAATTTTTTACATACAGTATTTACTTTTTCAAGATACGATAGACATTGTGTAAATGATGGACGTGAATCGGAAACACTTTTTCACAATTAAAAAGAAAGGATATACATTGTCTAGCTTCATTCTACCAGTAACCTCATGAGAAAGAAACGATAAATATGTCTTCGTGCGTGTGAACCTGTAACTGATAATACGAACACAAATCTTTAACGCAGCCTTTTCTGAATTATTTTTAAAAAATGTATTTATTATTCTCTAGCAAATTACAGCTAATACACAACACAGAGTAGATGCTGAACTCTTTTGTGATACATCAGTTCGCTGAAAAACGTTGCAATTTCCTACGTTCATTTAAACATATGTTTACTCACTCAAAAACCAAACAATCTTGTTTCTACATCTAAATCTGTTTACGCCCAAGGCAAATCATCGCACAGTGCATTGCGGAGGGTACTTCGTTCCAGTATCACCAAACATCAGTCCCACTGGATTCTCGTATAGAGCAAAGGGAAACGATTGCTCATATTCCTCTGTATGTAACTCAGTCTCTCTTATCGTTTTTTTTCGAAAATGACGATCGTGTGAAACCCAGCTTGCGCTATTCGTCCACGAGACTGATAGGGACATAGACACGGGTTCCTAGGTAGGTGCCATGTTTCTTGACTTCTGCAAGGGGTTTGACACAGTTCCCCACAGTCGTTTAATGAACAAAGTAAGAGCATATGGACTATCAGACCAATTGTGTGATTGGACTGAAGAGTTCCTAGATAACAGAACGCTGCATGTCGTTCTCAATGGAGACAAGTCTTCCGAAGTAGGAGTGATTTCATGTGTGCCGCAGGTGAGTGTCATAGGACGTTGCTTTTCACAATATACATAAACGACCTTGTGGATAACATCGGAAGTTCACTAAGGTTTTTTGCGGCTGATGCTGTAGTATATCGAGAGGTTGTAACTATGGAAAATTGTACTGAAATGCAGGAGGATCTGCAACGAATTGACGCATGGTGCAGCGAATGGCAATTGAATCTCAATGTTGAAAAGTGTAATGTGCAGCGAATACATGGAAAGAAAGATCCTCTATCATTTACCTACAATATAGCAGGTCAGCAGCTGGAAGCAGTTCATTCCATAAATTATCAGGGATGAGGCATTAGGAGTGATTTAAAATGGAATGATCATAAAAAGTTGATCGTCGGTAGCTGGCCGGTGTGGCCGTGCAGTTCTAGGCGCTTCAGTTTGGAACCGCGTGACCGCTACGGTGGCAGGTTCGAATCCTGCCTCGAGCATGGATGTGTGTGATGTCCTTAGGTTAGTTAGGTTTAAGTAGTTCTAAGTTCTAGGGGACTGATGACCTCAGATGTTGAGTACCATAATTCTCAGAGCCGTTTGAACCATTTTTGATCGTCGGTAAAGCAGATGCACGGCTGAGGAATCTCAGTCGTGCATCTGGAAGAATCCTAAGGAAATGCAATCCGAAAACAAAGGAAGCAGGTTATAGTACACTTCTTCGCCCACTGCTTGAATACTGCTCAGCAGTGTGGAATCCGTACCAGATAGGGTTGACAGAAGAGATAGAGAAGATCCAACGGAGAGCAGAGCGCTTCGTTACAGGATCATTTAGTAATCGCGAAAGCGTTACGGAGATGATAGATAAACTCAAGTGGAAGACTCTGCAATAGAGACGCTCAGTAGCTCGTTACGGGCTTTTGTTGAAGTTTCGAGAACATACCTTCACCGAGGAGTCAAGCAGTATATTGCTCCCTTCTACGTATGTCTCGCGAAGAGACCATGAGGATAAAATCGGAGATATTACAGCCCGCACAGAGGCCTACCGACAGTCTTTCTTACGACGCACAATACGAGACTGGAATAGAAGGAAGCACCCATAGAAGTACTCAAGGTACCCTCCGCCACACACCTTCAGGCGGCTTGCGGAGTATGGATGTAGATGTAGATGTAGAAGAACAGGGGTTCTTAATCTTTGTTTCCGTCGCGTCCCCCCTTCTGAAACATAAATTGTTAGCCTCCCCCACCTCAACCCCCCTATCCACAATTTTTCTTTACATCCTCGGCACTTCCCAAATTTGGTACAAAAACGGCCCATGACAGCCACTAACTTCTGTTTAATTTTTCGAAATATCAGTTAAAACGACAACGACGATGACAACGAAAGCAACAACAGCAGCAACAACCACAACAGCAATAATAATAATAACAATAATAATAATAATAATAATAGTAATAACAATAACGGTAATGATAATTAGAGAGAGTCCTCCAAGGATATCAGAGTTGAACTCTTTTAATAACTGTTGTACATTTTCATTTCGCCCTCGAATAGAAGGCGGTGAAACTTAACAGTTGTAAAAACGGCTGTGTGTGCAGTTATTGGAACTGAGCATATATGTAAATTTCACTACCAATCATTCAGAGAAAATTACTTGTAGGAGTTACACTTCTCCTTTTGTGTTTTTCAAAGTCCATGCCTTCTGTTCAACACATCCTCTTTATTGCTCAGGAAGATGATATTAGTGCTTCGACCTTTGATTGATACGTAAATATCATTCAGTTTCTCAAAAACGTTGGCCAAGCAACTTAATATCTGAAGCCACTATTCACTCGGAAATAGAGCCGCGTGTACAGGACTTCTGTTCAAAAAGAAAATACGAAGTTCATGCTTCAAATTCCAAACTGTACCTCGAGACAACCAACGAACTTCTGCGTGCTATAGAAGCTGTTCATGAATCGAACCCATCTGCTTGCAAAGAACGGATAATATCTTACTATTTAAAGCTCATACTTTCATAAAATTTTCAACACTGAATGCGTCCTTCAACAGTTTATTGGATTTCGATTGTACTACTTTATAAGTCGTTGCCCCTCTGTGCGTTCCGCGGTGTGTGAATCTTACACAAGGAAAGACAGCACAAAGTTCCTTGAATTCCTTTTTAGTTCTAGTAAATGTCCATTATAATTATCCGGGCTGTTATGCCGTGGTCGGTTGATGAATTCTGTGGTGATTCCCAACGTTTCGTCTCCGACTGCGGGAGACATCTACAAGGGGGTCCGTAGCTTGATGGAAGGTCCAACACACACACTGGCTCGCTACTGACTGCCGCTAAATTCCGTGTCCGCGCGCCCTCGCGCCGCGGCGTGACGTCACGTGTTTTGAAAACGTCAGTGCAATTGGCCGCTGTCCGTCGCCGTCGATCGCCGTTGCCATCACCCAGTAGTGGATGAGTGGTACACATCTTCTTTAACACCGGCATCCATATAGCGTTTAATTTGACGCCCTCCTCCTTTCGGTTGAAATTATTTGGGTGTTTAGCGATTTCGATTGCCTCCCTGTAGACCCTTTCGTAGTATCCGCTCGTGGCCGCTAGTACTTGGGTCTCCTCGAAACGAATATTGTGGTTCCCTGGCCGGAAAGCATGCTCCGCAACAGCTGATCGTTGCGTTTCTCCTCTTCTACAATTTCCCTTGTGCTCTTCCAAACGTTTAGAAACAGTTCTTTTGGTGGTACCCACATAAACATCACCACAGCTGCATGGGATCCTATACACTCCAGATTTTTCCAATGGTTTGCGAGCGTCCTTGGCAAGCCTAAGTCCCGTAATTGCAAACTTCTTTATGGAGAAATTCGAAGAACAGGCCTTAGGTACTGCCAGCAAGAAACCTAATGTATGGTTCCGATACGTGGATGACACGTTTGTGTTGTGGAGACATGGTAGGGAGGAACTAAGCCGGTTCCACGAACATCTGAACAGTATAAACTCAAGAATTCAGTTTACAATGGAGGAGGAGGTAGACGGAAAACTACATTTCCTCGATGTGCTTGTGTTTAGAAACGAAAATGGTAGTTTGGGCCACTCAGTGTTCCGCAAACCCACGCACACGGACCGTTATTTGCATCGGGATTCGAACCACCACCCACAACAGAAGCGGGGTGTTATCAAGACGTTAGCGGACAGTGCTAGAAATATTTGTGAGCCTGAGTTGCTCGACGCTGAGATGGAACATCTCCACAATGCACTAACGAGGAACGGATATTCGTCCGCCGAAATAAAACGTGCGTTGAGGCAGCCACGCAGAAATCATACTGACGTACAGGCTACTGCAAAGTCTAAGGTTTTCCTGCCGTATGTTAAAAATGTAACGGAAAGAATAGGGAGGATCTTGACGAAGCGGAATATTACCGTAATTTACAAGCCCACCAGGAAGATACAGGAATACCTTAGGCCTGCCAAGGACGCTCGCAAACCATTGGAAAAATCTGGAGTGTATAGGATCCCATGCAGCTGTGGTGATGTTTATGTGGGTACCACCAAAAGAACTGTTTCTAAATGTTTGGAAGAGCACAAGGGAAATTGTAGAAGAGGAGAAACGCAACGATCAGCTGTTGCGGAGCATGCTTTCCGGCCAGGGAACCACAATATTCGTTTCGAGGAGACCCAAGTACTAGCGGCCACGAGCGGATACTACGAAAGGGTCTACAGGGAGGCAATCGAAATCGCTAAACACCCAAATAATTTGAACCGAAAGGAGGAGGGCGTCAAATTAAATGGTATATGGATGCCGGTGTTAAAGAAGATGTGTACCACTCGTCCACTACTGGGTGATGGCAACGGCGATCGACGGCGGCGGACAGCGGCCAATTGCACTGACGTTTTCAAAACACGTGACGTCACGCCGCGGCGCGGGGGCGCGCGGACACGGAATTTAGCGGCAGTCAGTAGCGAGCCAGTGTGTGTGTTGGACCTTCCATCAAGCTATGGACCCCCTTGAAGATATCTCCCGCAGTCGGAGACGAAACGTTGGGAATCACCACAGAATTCATCAACCGACCACGGCATAACAGCTTGGATAATTATAATGGACATGATATTTCCGGCCGTGAAAGTTTACATTTTAGTTCTAGTAAATGTTACCACAGAATCGGTACACGTACCAATGCAATGTTTCCATGACGTTGTCAACAAAAAAAGGAACTCACAAGAAAAAAAACGTCTTCACGCTTTTTCAGGTGCATTACAAAATAGAAAGTCCTCGTCCATTTCAATGCCATACCAACAGCGTACAAAACCCAGAAGATGGTAAAGGTTTCAGGCATCAGTAACATTATGAAGTTCCTGTGCGAATTTTGATCTATGATGAGGACATGGTAGCAATTAATTTTTACTGTCGAGGCTGTTGAATCAGAGCGGTGACCACGGTGTCATCCGAGATTAGTATCGACTTCGGAATCTCACTAAACCTTACTTCATGCATTTTAACTGCTGCGGAAAGAAGTAATTTCTCGCCAAAAAGGCGTGATGATTTGGATATTGCAATTAAGTGAGATACATTTTGAATACTTGTAGAGTTTTCTTAGGAACTGATAGCTGTTTTTGGGGAATATAAAGTTTCCTTTTAGTTGCTCGTGACGCTAAAAAAATTCGATAATTCTGCTGTGACAGTGTTTTGTCTGTAGGAGTCCTTTCAGTTTTACACTCTTCAAGCTATCGTTAGCTAAAATAAAAAAAAACACATTTTGGTCCCACTCGTTATTCAAAATATTGCTAGTAAAGCGTAATTTTACATAATGAACTTCATATCTATGCACTTTCGTTTTGCGGTTAGAACTAACGTTGCGGATAGGAATAGAGCACGTCGTGCAAGATGAATGTAATCTGATTGAATTCGAATCCTTGACTTTATTAGAACTGCATGCTTTCGAAGGAGAAGAGGCAATAGGTGAATCCCTAGCACATGGTCTCTTGTTACCACTAAAGATCTGCCACTTTTTCATGTTAAAGGCGGAACTTGTGTAACTTCGTTTTAAATCCTGTTAACCGGTTCCACTAGAATTCAAGTTCTAGGTTCCTTACTACCCTTGAACTAAATTCGGAAGCCTGGCTGAGATCGAGAGGGGAACCACAATGGCTGTGAAGTCAGCGTTGCAAGGAGTGGCTGTGACATTGTCAAGCGGCTTATTGTCATAAGGAGTTGTTAATACTTGCTAAGTAGCTAACGCTGAGGGTGATAGGCGACAGCTTCTCACATTCTTGCTGACAGGATGTACTGGCCAGTTCTTGTGAAATAAGACAGAAAAACGACGATGGGGTGGCTTCCTAATTAGGTTCATGGAAATGAGAACCTGACCCTAGCAATGTTTTCTCATATAATATGCAATGCACTTTGAGGACGACAACATGACCGTGAAACTAGGACCATACATAGAAAGAAATGCTACAGTAGAGAAGTTAACCGACGGAATACGCATTTAAACGAAGAGTAACGACACTTTTATTCGAGGACAAGAATAATCACGCTGATGGTCCCCTCGACATTACAAAAAGGGTTCTCAGTGTGGTGGATGATCTCCACAAAGGGTAACGCATAGCCGCGCGGGATTAGCCGAGTGGTCTAGGGCGCTGCAGTCACGGACTGTGCGGCTGGTCCTGGCGGAGGTTCGAGTCCTCCCTCGAGCATGGGTGGGTGTGTTTGTCCTTAGGACAATTTAGGATAAGTAGTGTGTAAGCTTAGGGACTGATGACCTTAGCAGTTAAGTCCCATAAGGGACTGTGCGGCTGGTCCTGGCGGAGGTTCGAGTCCTCCCTCGAGCATGGGTGGGTGTGTTTGTCCTTAGGACAATTTAGGATAAGTAGTGTGTAAGCTTAGGGACTGATGACATTAGCAGTTAAGTCCCATAAGATTTCACACACATTTGAACATTTTTGGTAACGCCTACTCTGCAGAGTGCTCCCATGCTGGCCACAAGGTTTGAGGTGTTCTCATTTTAGGGCGTTCCAGTCCTCAAATATCGCGGTTAACAATTGCTGGATACTCGTTGGAGCATTTGGATGTGCCAAAACTGTTCTCTCCAACGCACCTCATGCTCGACGCGATTTAAGTCGGGAAACTAGCAAGTCAGTGTTTCTCCGATACCCTTTCCTTCCAGGAGGTCCTCCACCTGCACTGTTCGATGCGGTCGTGCATTTCCACCCAGGCAAATGAACTCATGACCGAATACACCCCTGAGGAGGTACTTGCGGAAGCAGTACAGTGTCACAATAACATTGCGCAGTGAGTTTACCGTGTTCAAAGATTCGAAGGTTATTACACCCATACAACAGTTTGCCTCGCCACCGTAATATCTGGACCTACAAAACGATCGTGTTTCACAACATATCTGAGTGGATTACATATCCTCATATTGGACTCCTTTCGTGTCCCGTCAGTTGAAGACTAATAAAGAAAGATGCTATCTTGTCTTAACATGCTCTGAATAACTGTCATTCACATTATATGAACTGCGATGTTCTCCATAGAGGAACTAAAGCCAGAACACTAACGTTAATAGAAATTCTGATCAGTAGTAAACGCGAATAAAACAATTCTCACGTGTTCTTAATGACAAAAGACAGTTAAAATACTCGCGCTTACTAAAGCAGCAGCAGCAGCCTGTTATTATTTCTGTCGCCATCAGATAATAAACTTAATATATCTGCTCCACAACCACATACCACAGACTTCTTGCCATCGCACCTGCTTTTTACCTGTTCGTCATGTTCGCCAGTTTGTACATATAACATAGCAGCCTCTCCCCTTATTCACTTGCACAACGTATTTTGCTTACACATTCAAGTAATTGTGGTATTTGAATGTTCTGTGATATAAACTTTATTCGTGCAGAATCTCTTTGAGCATTACTTTAAGCTTATGCTTTGTATCTATATAGTCATAAATGACACATAATCTTTGTACAGCAATCTTTGTAGAGCTATGAACTCTTGTTGATGTAGCGTGGATTATCTGTTTGCTATTAAGTTATCTGACGATGGCCTAGGAACTCGAAAGCCATTTCAAAAAGAACAAATAAATAAATATTATTGTGTAACAACTATAATGTGTTTCTAACTTTTCAATTTGTACTATTGTTTCAGTTAGATTAATTTTGGTTAGCAAGAAAATATGTAAGATAACGTTTATAACATGGTTTGAGTGGCATAGTGAGGAACCAGCAAGCTGAATGAAGTAGTTCACTGGACTAGCGCTTGCTACACTGTTTCTTTTTACGAAATGTAAGTTTTAACGTAGATTATCCTACCATGGTTAAGGTAAAATGAATTAATATCTGTCTACAAGCTGTCTATAACATGCATGTTATATATACTTAAAATTGTATCCACTGTAATGGTGGTCGTCGAACCTCTAGTACTCACTTGCCCCTTGCATTCGGTCATGTGATGACAATGATAAAAGAGGCAAGCAGTAAATCCTTCTGACTTTCTTGATGTTCTGCATCTACGTCCACACAGATACTCCGCAAGCCACCTTATGATGTGTGGCGGAGGGTCCAGGGTCCCCGGTACCACTACTGGTCATTAACTTTCCTGTTCCAGTCGCAAATGGAGCGAGGGAAAAACGACTGCCTATATGCCTCCGTATTAGCCCTGAATTCTCGTATCTTATCTTCGTCGTCCATACGCGCATTCTTTGTTGGCGGCATTAGAATCTTCCGTCAGTCAGCTTCAAACGCCGGTTCTCTAAATTTTCTCAACAGTGTTTCTCGAAAAGAACGCTTCTTCCCTCCAGGGATTCACATTTGAGTTCCAGAAGCATCTCCATTACACTTACGTGGTGTTCGAACCAACCGGTAACAATTCTAGTAACTCGCCTCTGAATTGCTTCGCAGCTGGAGGGCAAGGTTCTCTGTAATGTCAGAGAGCTGCACATGTTAAAGTGTGTGCAGTGTTAGAAATATCTCCGTTGGCACCGATTCAACATAACATAGCTATCTGAACACTGAGTATTATAATGGCAAACATTGATTGAACATTACGATGGTGAATTGGTTATTATGTATAGACTTGGAGGAACTTGTTGCAAATTAGGAATTTATTTAGTCTAGTTGACTTTGATGCACTGCGCAGCGTCTTTGGCTTGCATTGCCTACAAATGCTCTGCTAGGACAGTTATTACGTTATTTCACTGTTTATAATATTGGCTTACATTAACCACGATTGAAAGTAACTTTTCTTTGATGTTGATGAACTGATAGTGAAACCTAAGCCTTTGGTTAGAGGACAACGGCATCCTGAGAGATCATTCCTTACTTCCTCTATTTAATATTTTTCATGAACATTTATGTGCTTTTATATATTATCCACGGACTGTTCGCTAGGCAGGCCATGTGATTCAACGATGCTTGTCTAAGAGTATAGTGCAACAGTACAGAACCGAACCTCTACATCTACATCTACACCTCTACGTCAGAAGACGAGTCATAAACAGATTTCGTGTTGTGTACTCGCCCTCTTGTGAAGAGGTAACAACAAGCTGATTTTAACCGGTGATAGAACTCACAGTACAGGGTGTATCTAAAATAATCATCCGATTTGGCACGTCTATGTTTCTGAAACAAATAAACATAGACAATGAATTTCATTTTTTGATGACAGGAAAATTGGGAAAGTTGTTTTTTCATACCTTTCCGTAGGTGTTCAATATGCCCCCCCCCCCCTTGAGATGCATCCCATATGTCAATCCGGTATTCAGATGGTCCCCACATTGCAGCTAGCATGTCGAGTTACGGCTTCCGAAGCTGCTGTTATGCGATGTCTCAGATCATTCATTGTTGTTGGTAGCACAACCACATATACAGAGTCTTTTATAAACCCCCACAAGAAATAATCGCAAACAGTTTGGTCCGGTGACCTTAGAGACCAGAAATGTAAGGCTCAACCATTTCGTCCAGTGCGACCGATCCATCTTTCAGTAATCCTTTGATTTAAAAAATTCCGCTCTTCCAGTTGCCAGTGTCGCGATGCCCCATCCTGTTGGTGAATGAAGTCGTTCGAATCAGTCTCCAACTGTGGCAAAGAAAGTTCTCAAGCATATCGAGATATGTGATTCTCATACCAGTTTCTCGGCAAAGAAAAGTCGACCATACACCTTCTCCCGTGAACTGCACTAAACACATTAAATTTTGGAGAGTCCCTCTCACGTTGTACAACTTCATGTGGCTTTTCCGTCCCCCTTATTCTCACATTATGACAATTTACCTTTCCACTTAAGGGAATGTTGTCTCTTCACTGAACACTAAGTGTGGAAGAAAACTGTCATCCACCATCTTGCCAAGAACTCCACACGTTGTTGTATGTCACCTTCACGAAGAGTTTACAGTAGCTGGATTTTGCGTGGTTTTATATGTAAACGTCGACACAACACACGCCACACGGGGGCATCTTGAACTGTCGAACTGCACGGCGAACGGGTTTTTACGGACTCTTTGTGAAACTATGGCGGATGTGTTCGACGTCTGTGTCAGACACTTGGGGACCACCCAGCGATTTGTCCTTACACAAACAGCCTGTTTTTCGGAATTGTTCGTGCCATCGTCTAATGCTCCGTGCTGTAGGAGGATCCATACCATACGTAGTACGGAAGTCGTGCTGAACAATTATTACTGCACTGCACAAAACGTAGGAAACAAGACGATTTCTGTTGTCCCGACAACACTTTTACTAGAACTGAAGTGGGTGCACACTACTGATACGTAGCGGAAACCATGTAAGACTCGAGAGTTTGCCTTTTCCAACAGTACGGTGTTCACGTACGTATCTCAAATAACATAACAGTTACGACTTTTTAAAAATCGGATAATTCTTTTTGATACGTATTTCACTCTTTGAAACCCCAGTGCAGTTGTACTGGATTTGTCTCGTCCGGGATTAATCAGTTATAGACTGATTAGTTGCATATTTTGTTTTACTCAGAAGTATTACAGGCAGAATGCTAATTCCTTCACAGTGAGTACCATATAGCTACTGCCTCAGGTAATATTCATTAACGGCATCCAGTGCATTGACCAAACATGTAGCCTGTTACGTGAATCAATCGACGGCCTTAAAAAGATCGAAACTGTCTCTGGAAACATTCTTCTACTAATAAAGGAAGCTGGAAAAATCAACATGCTTTTTAAGGCAGTTTAAGGTTTTCCTTCCGTACTTGACATTCACTCTTTTGTATAGAATGACAGAATGATATATACCGACAGAAAAAAAATAGTGTAGAGTAATAAAATTTTGGGAACAAATTTGTCTACGTAACAGGTATAAGTGATTAAGATTACAAGATCAATGATTAATGTAAGCGCGAGATATGCCATTGCAAATATGAAATGCTGGTACATTAATAACTAGTAAAACCGCCAGAATATTCAATACAAGCATGTGAACGTGCATGTATTGTGTTGTACATTTGCTGGATATTGGTTTGTGGTATTCCTGTTGCAGCTGATCGGTCAGGACACGGACGGTTAATGCTATTTGTGGAATGCTATTTGTGGTTGACGCTGGAGTTGTCCGATGATGTCCATGTGTGCATAACTGGAGGCAGGTCTGGTGATCGAGCAGGCCAAAGAATCACGTCTACAACTGGTAGATAATTTTGTGTTACAACAGTGCTATGTGGGTCAGCGTGATCTTGTTGCAAAACGTCCCCTGGAAACTATTCATGAAAGGCAGCGCAACAGGTCGAGTCGCCAGACTGACATATAAGTTTGCAGTCAAGGTGCACTGGATAACCACGAGAGTGCTCCAGCTGCCATAAAAAATCGCACCACAGACCATAACTCCAGATGTAGGTCCAGCATGTCTAGCACACAGGCAAGTTGACTGCAGGCTCTGAACTGGCCTCCTTGTAACCACCACACGACCACGACTGTCACCGATCGTCGATATGCAAAATGTATCGAATAATGGCATATGAGGATCTAGTAAAATCTGACTTCTATATCATTAGCTTTAACAGATCATATTACGGTAGGTTTCCTTTGCCTAAGTGCTCAAACCTAAGTAACCAGTTCAAGGCGCGGTTTTAAATGTCAGCACCACCTTAGGAAGCAAGTGTTAAGCCACTTGTGGCAAATGTGGCAAGATTACCTACAATGGTTGCTACTCTCCTCCAAAGCGCTTTAATTGCTCGGGGGATCAACCTGTCTCGAACATGGACTACAGTGTCTTCCTCGAAAAAAGGAGGATACACACATCATCAATTACTTCAGACGTAACAAAGCCTTTTTCTACAGCCAATGCTTCTGAGGAGATGGAGTTTGCTAGTGTGAGCACTAGTACCTGGGTTGTCAGTGCACTTGTCATGTTTCAATTGCTTCAGAACTCATTGCCATGCCGAGAGCATCAGCTAAATTCACAGTTACCATCAATGTGGAGCTCCTGATACCTCCAAAGGCAGAATCTGGCACAAAATCCAGCGTTGCTTCTATCGCTGTAGTTCCTCCAAAGCTCTCCAACGTCAAAAATGGAAATGTAAAGCTTCCTCCAAAAGCAGGGAGTAGACCATCAGACAATGTCGATGTCATTCAACATGACAGTTCTGCTGCATCTGCTTCATTGCCAATGAAATGAGAAATCGGCCTGGGGCAAACATCTTGCCCCAATGCTGAACATCCATCCATTGTAGACTCCCCGCCATGGTGGAAAGAAAGGGTCAATGTGCATCCTACAGAGGAACATGAATTGTATTCATGTGGAGGAACTGAAATTCCTGTCACAGGCTGTTCCCCCGTGCTTGTGTTTACAGGAAACACATTGATGCCCCTCTGCTATGGGTCTACCTCATGGGGGTAAGAGCCAATGGAGGGGTTGCGGTGTTTGTCCATAACATACACCGCATCTCTGCTCTGTTCTTGGTTACTGACCTACAAGCAATAGCCATTGCAATTCATGTGCATCAGCAGATCTGCCGACTCCTCAGGATGCGATAGACTCTGAGGCTCTCACAGGCCTTAATGAACAGCTTTCCTACTCATTCCTCCTGCTGGGTGATTTCAATGATCATAAAGTATTATTGGGGTCAAACTGCACTTGCCTTACTGGTAGAGTCAGAGAACTTCATGATGTCTCAGGAGATATGCATCCTCAACAGATGGTGCTACTAGGTCATCCTTGGTCATCAAATATCTTTCTGGTCTCCAGCCTTGCAGGCTTAGTGCAGAGGGAAGCAACTGATGACCTTCGTTCCAGTGACCATTTTCCACTATGGATCCACCTACCAGATGGGACATAACTTGAATGTCAGCCATCGAAATGGATGACCACCAATGCTAACTGGATGCTGTTCAGCCAGCTGGGTGTATTTCAACACTGCAACAGTGTCCAGGAATGGATGGACGACATCATACGCTATTGACTTATCCATCCTAAAATCTACAGCTCATATTAGAAGGCAACCTCGACCTTGGTGGCATGATGAGTGCCATTCAATAACCCGGGACAGACGTGCAGCTCTTCGACTCTTTTAAACACCGCCCGAAGGCGGAGAACCTCACAGCCTTTCGGATTGCGGGAGCTGAGGCTAGATGCGTAATTACAAATGGCAAAAAAAAAATCTTGTAAAGCGTTCCTGGACTCTGTCAACAGTTCCACTTGTTCTACTGAAGTATGGGAAGTCATCAAGAGGACAGTCAGTAAACACTGTCCTTTACTAATAGCATTAGTGCTGAAACAGCAGTATCGCCACACAAGGCCCGGAGGCCTCGCTTACCATTTTTCAGTGACTACTGCCATTGCCAGCCAGGGTCTGGCGTTTCTCTTTTGCCATGCGATAATGGAGGAGGGCAATTTGAGCTTCTGATCTCACAATTCTACGTCTTGTAACTCCAATTTCTCCACTTGGGAGCAGGAATCAGCATTGTTTAAAATTCACAATGCTGCACCCATTCACAAGAAAATCTGGCACTGCATACTTCAACATTTTCTGGGCAGCGTCAGAGGAAAGTCTCCTTGAATATTTTAATTTGGTATGGGAGACAGGACACTTCCCCAACCCGTTGAGAAAGACAATTTTGATATTATTCTCAAATCTGGAAAGGACTGCACATGTCACAGTAGTTACCGAAGTATTGCCTTAACAAACGGTGTATGAAAGGTCCTGGAGCGAATGATTTACCGTCATTTGCTATGGTTGTTGGAGACCAGGAAACTCCTTAGCTGCTCTCGGTGTGGATCCCTGAGATGTCGGAATCTGATCGTTGTAAACATCACTGTCAAAATATGTTCTTTGCTACCAGTAAGGTGTTTGATACTACTAGGAGACAAAGTATTCTCGTGCAACTTCATCAATAAGGCTCCTGTGGCCACCTCCCCATCTTCATGAAGCCTTCCCTGTCGCAGAGATTTTTTCAGCCCCTCATGGGTGGCAGACTGTTCCAGCTGTTTTTAGCTAGAATGTGGCATCCCTCATGGCGAGTTTTAAGTGTTACTGTCCCTACCATAGCCACAAATAGTATCAGGTCTACAATAAAGTGGAGCTGTACAGTACTCCTTATTTGTGGACGATTTTGGTTCAAATGGCTCTGAGCACTATGGGACTCAACATCTGAGGTCATCAGTCCCCTAGAACTTAGAACTACTTAAACCTAACTAACCTAAGGACATCACACACATTCATGCCCGAGGCAGGATTCGAACCTGCGACCGTAGCAGTCGCGCGGTTCCGGACTGACGCGCGTAGAACCGCTTGGCCACCGCGGCCGGCTGGACGATTTTGCTGTTTGCTGTTACTCCTCCAGTGATGCGACAACGAGTCTTCAGTTTTAGGTTGCAGTGTGGAGGCCAGAGCAGTAGGCTGCAAAAATGGGTTTTCATTATTCTACAGATAAGTGTGAATGTGTTCATTTTCATCGTCCTTATTATATTTTTAATTTACCTCATTTACATACTGGGGATACTGCTTTACATTTTAAAGATTCAGTCAGGTTTCTGAGCCTCATTTCTGACTTCAAATTGTCATGGTTAGCACGCCTCAAAGATAAAACAAAAAAAGTAAAATATCATAAAGTGCCTTACCCACAGATCTTGAAGAGTTTTATAGAGCTTTAATGAGTTCACAGCTAGGCTATGTGTGCACAGTGTATGGGTTGGCGAGGCCTTCTTACCAGAAAATCGTAAATGTTGCGTACAATAAGGGGATTATGCTAACCATGAATGCTCATATTACCAGATCTATACCCAACCTCTCTGCTGAGGCTGGGGAACTACCGCTAGCCATCCAGTGGCACTTCCTCATTGTGTGTCAGGCATGTAAATTCCTCACAGCTCTAATTTCACCTGCATGTCGCACTGTTGCTCGTCTACCTCTGGAATGCCTCTCCTTCAATTGTCCATGAGCAACAATGCCGATTGGTATTCATGTACAATGTGTGCTGGAGTCGCTTGGTGTGGAGCAAGTATAGCTCCATATCCATAGTTTTAACTGAATGCCACCATGGTTATTGCCGAGGCCCCTATTAATCCTAGATTCAGAGGAGTACACAAGAGATTGCATTTCTGCATATGGTTTTAATATATTATTTAATGTCACTTTAGCTAAGAAGCACAACTCTACAGTTGTCTTTAGGGATGAGTCGATGCAGGGGACTTCATTGGTTGCTTTGTTGTTTCCCCTGATTGTAGTCACAAGGTCCAAATGCCTTACGACTTTACTGTCTTCGATGCAGAATTATATGCGATCGTTCAGGCACTGGAGTGCTGAATTTCTTGCCAACTCCGATTTTCTAAGTGCCCTTCACTCTTTGAAGTGCTTTTACACAGCATAGTAGTCCACAATATCCTGGACACCCTCCTCCAACTAAAATGGCTGAGGACGGGAATATCTTTCTGCTGGTACCAGGGCACAAGGGTACTGGGGGAACGAAGGGCGGATGTAGCAGCGAAGGAAGACTGCAGTGATTCTCAATTATTTCTGCATGACATCCCCCTTCATGTTATCACCATGCTGTTGAGGCACAGAATCATGTGCCAATGAGAAGACGATTGGCTGGAAGTGACACATAGAGTCCACACAGAATACCATGGCTAGTAGACGCAAATACGGCAAGGAATGCATTGGGAGAACCATAGTGGTGGGGATTGCAGGTAGGTGCTGTAGGGGAAATGCTGAGGGCTGGAAGGGAAGTGCCATTCTAAACTGAAGTCTACACTCACATTTTTTTATAAATATTATGTGGGGCCTCTCCACACCCACACTTGCATGTGACCATTGAAGAAAATCCATCACCTCTGCTTTGGGTAGCATCTAAAAAAACTTCCACCAAAAATGCAGTGATTTATTTTCGCCTGGCTTGTTAACCATTTGTAACTTTCAGAGAAGTGTCATGAGAGGCGAGTTTTGAGTAAAACCTACACATTTCACCTGTTGCCACGTTAGAATTTTCTTCTTTTGACAAAACACAGCAGAGTTTACACAATCTCACCTCACTAACATGTTATGCAGACGCTGTAGCGGGAGAATTCTGAAACAGTGGTTTATTAAGTTTATTAAGCGAGGAACTGAGGAAATGTGGGGACAGTAGCTTATGAGAAAGCACATCCTCGGTTCAAAATGAATGGGTAACGTCTTCGCTTATGTTGTTCCGATACCCATAGCATTCCTCGTTTCACCAGCTGTCGATGAACCTTAAAGTTACATTCTTTCATCGAAAAAGTCTGTAGTTAGTGGAATAACACGATAGATAATGAAATTTAGCACAATAGTTATACGGCAAGATATTCTCCTCTTTGCTTCCTTTGCCAATATCTCATTTCAATATCTCAAACAGTCTACGAAATATGAGGAATGTTCTGAATATTTCACTCTGGCTTTATCGCTGGCGTAGCGCGATTGCAAATGAGTGTGCCACGTCAGATCAGATTTCTCGACATTGGTGGAGACCTCCACGCAAAACAAATGAAAAATTCAATATGTTAGTTACATTTCATACACAGCAACATATTATGTAATATGCACCAAATGCAAAAATATAGCGACCCCTATTTTTCATTGCAAACTCTTTCAAATTTTGCGCAGTGTCTTACTTCCACAAACGTATCACAGTAACTACTGTAAGCGTATTGTCATATCGCTGGCTCAGTTGCGGAGTATCTTCCCGGGCAGCGCGTTTTGTAGAGTCGAGCACGGGACACGGAACTGTTGTGTTGTGGGTAGCTCTGCATGTGAGAGGCATTGTTATTATGAAAGTTCAGGTGTTATTGCAAGTGCTATTAAAGTAAGGTGATGAAATATGGAAGTGATTCAGACGAAAGTGCACAATGATGTAATTAAAAATGAACAGCGCCGCCGATAACGTATTTGTGTATCCTCTCGTTACGTGTCGCACAGCATCAATCATCCGCCTCGTGTTCGGTCTCTCAAAATGAACTAATGTGAATGAGTAAAAATTAGTTACCTTAAAAGAGTGCAATCAAGTGCCAGTGTCTTGTAGTGAGCGTGAGAAAGTGCTTTCGGTCATTGCGTTTCCGCATCATCAACAATCAGCCGCGCCGCGATGGTTACGCGCACGATCGTACAATTGTGAACTCTGAACTGTAATTTAACTTTATGAGCAGTGTTATACAATTGCTAGTGTCAAGGAGGACTGGTACCAAAAGAAATCTGTTTATGGGTGGCGAGCATAAGAACTCTCGTTCGATCATTCGGCTTCTGCATCATTAACAATCATCCACGCCGTGTTCGGTTACACGTACGCTCGTCCAAGTGATATTGTGGACAGATAATTATCTAGAAGTTGGCATAAACACTTGTTATTTAGAGTGTAAACAGTGCAACCTGTGATTCTCATATCGCCTCATAATATAAATGATCATACCAGACGTAGGACAAAGTTGCGTTTGACGTTGAGTGGCTCCCCTAACATGCTTGCATATTTAGATACATAATTTCAGGCAGGGCGGTCTGCAGTGTGGAGCAGAACAATACGACCGCCATGGAATTATCAGGTACGTGGTGTGGACAGGGCGCACGGTCAAGAAGCAGCAAACACTTATACCAATTAAGGAACCCCGCCAATTGTACCCCCGAGCGTGTTACACTAAGACCATTAACGAAATGGTGGGTGCATCATAATGAACCTGATATGCAGAGCTACAAGTAAGGCAAAAAGAAATTTTTTACTGAATAGTAACCTTAAAATCCTTTGGAAAAGAATGCAGGGCATGTGCCTGGCATCTGTCATCGCCGACCTGCTGACAGGTGGCAGGCAATGTCGGCCTCTCTTTCTGAACAAGAGAATGAGATCGCCCAGCACTTTGGACGAGTACTGGTCACTGCGCATTGGCCACCGTATCCTGGGTGGACTCTAATAAGTTGGCTACGGTCGCAGGTTCGAATCCTGCCTCGGGCATGGATGTGTGTGATGCCCTTAGGTTAGCTAGGTTTAAATAGTTCTAAGTTTTAGGGGACTGATGACCTCTGAAGTTAAGCCCTATAGTGCTCAGAGCCATTTGAACTATTTATCTACTAAGTTGCATCTGGTTAAGTCCAGTGTATGGCCGTGGCATATCTTTCAGCCATGAAGATGGGATGAGCTCCTCCTTACTCGTTTTCACAAATAGGCCACAGTCCTCTGACGCGTGGTTTCTTGCTTTAGCGAGAGGAACCTCGAATTTATGGTGCTTGTGGCATACAGGTCACAGTGGGCCACATTTTACTATGCTGTGTTGACTTTTCCGACAAAACGGCAGCGACCGATTTGCAGGCCGATCTGCCCTCTGTCTTATGTGACGTTGAAACGAATCGGGTTAGAGTTTTAAGATTTTGTGATCTGTCCAACTTATTTCCAAAAATTTTACGTACATGTTCTTTATGTGTCAATAATTTTAGGGGCACGCCTCTGTTTTTTTAAAGTGATCAGCCGGTCACATTTCCCTGTGTCAATGTCTTCGCTCATCTGTCATTATATCTTCATCCCACATGTAGCTACTTTCATTCTTTCTTCTTCGTTTTAAGGCGTATGATATGGAGTTCTTGTATGGTTCAACGTGAGTGAGGTTCGAGTGAGTGACTCTCTGAGTGTGGCATGTTTTTAGCACTTTTATCCACATTAGTCTGTTGTAATTTTTGTAGGGGCACTGTTGCCTTCAACCTTGAGCGTCCGTAAACCCCAACCACGCACACATACACACACACACACACACACATGCAGACACTTAAGAGGTTCGTACTACCTAGTTCTTTGTACATTTGACTCATTTGCTAGTCACTGTAGTAACATTATCTAACCCCTCACCCTTGAAGTTTTATTTCTTTCCCTCCTCTAGGCGTTTCCCTTTTCGTTTCCTCAGGCACTGTGTAACAACCAAGCGGAACAGTAAGAAGTGATGCCAAAGAGAGGCGATCGAATTAAACAGCGTGGGTTACTGTCTCTCTCTTCTACCATGTAGCTGGTATATCAGAAAAACAAAAGAGGCTCAAAACTGGAATTCAAATTCAGAATTAAAGTCAATCACTCTTGACACAGCTGTCCTTCATGAAAATGAGAATGGGAAACAGAGCTTATAATACGGGAAGAGGTATCTCCTCGCGTCAAAAATATTAATCAGGAGCAAATCAAGGAAAGCATACGATATCAAAGAACACCGGTAATAATAATATCGGCGACAAACTTACATCAAGCCGCGCGGGATTAGCCGAGCGGTCTCGGGCGCTGCAGTCGTGGACTGTGCGGCTGGTCCCGGCGGAGGTTCGAGTCCTCCCTCGGGCACGGGTGTAATTTAGGGTAAGTAGTTTGTAAGCTTAGGGACTGACGACCTTAGCAGTTAAGTCCCATAAGATTTCACACGCATATGAACATTTTTGAAACTTACATCAAAGCTTGAGACAATGTAGTAAAGGAAGTAAACAAAGTATGTTAGTTGGGAAGCAAAATAACGCTTGCTTTAGAGCAGAAGCAACGAAGACGTAAGACGCTGTCAAGGCAATACAAGAGAACATTTCTCGGCAAAGGAAGTGATTTATAGGCCTAAATTTCTGAGATGTGGATATGGCTCTTAGAAAAGTAATCATCACACATGTGAAGACATTTATCCCACTGGGATAAGAGACGATTAATTCATGTTTCATGTAAAGTTGTCGACTTCTGGCGGATCCAGAAACGCACCAACTCTTACACTTCCTCGTCCTAGTAAAACCCACGTCCAGACACGTGTTTCCTCAGTTCGCCAAAGATGTGAACATCAGATGGTGGAATATCCCGGCTATACGGAGGATGTTGCTTTCGTCTGATTGGCGGTTTGGGGAGGGCGTTACCGTGCAACACGATGATTCCGTTCCACAGTATTCCGATAGCCGAGGGCAAACGGCAAAGCCAATAGCGGAAGCATCCCACACCCCTCCCGCCCCCCTTCCGATTACCCCCTCCTCACCATCCAAAGAAATCCAAAGATGTTCACGTAAGTTACGGTAAGGCCACGGTGAGTATCTTGTTCTACCGCAGCAGTCCTCTCCTCTTCGAATGCCTGTAGCACGGAACCTTAATCAATGCGCTGCGCTATGAAGACACTGTAGAAAGTGCGTCGCGCTATAAAGTCGAAGCACCTAAAATGCTGTCGGCCGGAATCATTCTGATGATCGATGACGCCCGTCCCCACACTGCCAATCTGACGACGGTTACGATTCAGCAATTTGGTTGAAAAACACTTTAACATTCTTCGTACAGCTAGATCTTTGACCTAATTATTTTCACATCTTTGGCGACCTGAAAAAAGACATGTGTGGACGTCGGTTCCAGTCGGACGAGGAAGTGTAAGAGCGGGTGCGTTTGTGGATACGTCAGTGGCCGACCGCGTTCTATGACACAGGAATTGATCGTCTCGTATTGTAGTGGGATAAGTGTCTTAATGCATGTGATTACTTTTGAATGGAACAATTCCACGGATCCATTGTGGGAAAACCGCTCAAAAGAAAGGTTTCGGATGTGGTATTACTGAAAAGCGCTGAAATTTAATTGGACATACACTATATACAAAAAATGGGGTTGTACTACGACAATCGTCTGCGTAGAGAAAAACTAAAAAAAATCATAAGTATCATTATGGACTTTGGGCGCAAGTACTACATTAAGATGAAATGATTGACAAAAGTGAAGCAGCTGTAGCGGCCTGTATGAAGCCAGTCAGAAGAATTATGGAGAGTACGTCTCCTTAAAATAGACTTCACGTGTGAATTCGGCTTGATGAATTTGACGTTATTTATCGTTAAGATAAGTTTATATCATAATCATCACCTAGATCCTGCAACCACCTACAGAAAAAGTGCAACACAATTGTCATTTCTTAACTTATATTCAGCTTGAAATGTAGCTCCCCATTTAAAACGCGGCTCCTAATGCTGTAGTAGTGGGACCTGGCATGAAATCGGTACCAGTCAGCATAGCATACATGATTCATGGTCTCACTGAATTACTTTAGGTAATTGCCACTGCCTCCCGTCGCCATTCGTTTCTAATGACGTAGTTCTCCCTCCGTAAGGACTACGATGTGGACAGGTCGTCAACTCTAAACTGTCCTTATTTGCTTCAATTAGAAGAATCTCACACTGACAAAACGTAATAGTAAAAGTTACTAAACTGAACTCGCATTACAGGGGACGATAGTTGAAATCCACGTCCGGCCATCTAGAGCTACATTTTCCATGTTTTTCATAATTCGCTCCAGACCGGAGCAGTTACTTAGGTGGGGAGGGGGGGGGGCGGCGGATTTCCTATCCCATCCTTTCTTAATCCGAGCTTCTGCTCTGTCTCGAATGACAGCGCTGTCTACCTGTCTACAAGAAATTAACTACATCTTTTCTTCCCTCCTGCACAATACCAAAAGACACATATACTCAGCTGCCAAAACTTAATGAGGAGTCGGTCCCATCCCACTGCCCGTTACAGTTGCTTGACGGTGGGGACTACCAGACGAGTCCACGACTAATAGTTTTCGTTCACTCTTGTCAGGACTTGAAGCAGATAGATACGGCTGATTTGTTTTAAAATACGTATACGCTCCTTTTGCATGCGGGACACAGATGGCAGCACTGTACGGCATACAGAACTTTAGCGGCCGCAGCGACACTAAGGAGTACTTTCGACACTAGGAACGGCGAAGTTTTCATCGAAAAAACAGCGAGTGTGGTACCGACACTAGACCGCCAGAAGGGAGAAAAATGTTCGGAGGAACAAGCCGCGCCTCTCTATCGCAGAACTGGCCGCTTACAACCATGACTTTTCTTCTGCGAAAGCAGAACTGACACATTGTTACAAGGATTACGATTAACTTCTGCTGTTGTGAGAGTCGCAATCGAGCCCCGTGATAGACCAGGATTTGGTTCTTCACTTGTAATAAAAAAAAAAAAAAGAAAGGAAGAAAAACGTAGAACACAAATCAAAGTCTAGTTCAGAAAGCATTTGGTACCGCTCCACTGCGCAATTGCTTACTGACGTTCTCACTTTTTCAAGTGAGGTATTCAGGCCAGATATCTACCGGGTTCGTATGCAACCATTGTTGAAAACATCCCCCACCTCTAAAACAGCCGCACATCATAATGTCACGTAATAATCGTTCATTTTTCTCTACTTGCGTGGTGTGAAATCCGTCGAAATTGATCGCCTGTTGGGTGGGAAGTGAAGTGATAGTGGTATCCTGAATGTAGGGAGTTTGTGTTCGTTGGTATTAAAGTGCAAAGAAAGCCGAATGTTATGTGACAACGAACCAAAACATTCTCCGCCTCGCACCCGTCGGCCACACAATTTATTTGGACGATTGCAAAAAGGGCAACACGACGACGGGTGCGAGCTAGCAAGATGGTTTTAAGAGCAAGCTCCTTCAATTACTGCACGAGAAACGGCTGACACCGAGATAACACACCCGCCCATTGGCAAAACGTGGAGCAGATGTTTCTTCGAGGAAACCATTCTGAAGTTGTTTCTCATGCTCCTTATGTCAGACTACGGTTGAGCGTTTAGCATGCCCGGTAACCTATGCAGTGAACAGACCACTTTCCATAACGATCACGTGAATAATATGACAAAGTAGCGTAAGGGAAACTAACGAACATGTTTATTTTAACAGGGGTGATCCAATTAAACATGTAATATGGGTACCGTAGCGCACAGCGGTATGATGAGAAACGGGTTTTAACGAAGCATGGAATGAAATGAAAGATCAGAATCCCATCCCGATTATTACTAACATGCATTAAGTTGATTCCAACCATTGAATAAGTAAAATAATTAATTAATAATTAATGATAATCTGTACGAAGATTAAAATGAATCATTAATCACGAACGATAATATCGGGACTCAGATGGGTGGAATTGGAATTCCACATCTACAGTAGAATCACTTTGCAATTCACAGCTAACTACCTTCAAACTATTTCTCCACCGCTTCACTCTCGAACAGCGCGCGTTAATAACAAACATTTAAATCTTTGCGTGCGAGCTCTGATTTCTTTTATTTTATTACAGTTATTTCTCCCTACGTAGGAGGACGCCAACAAAATATTTTTACTCGCTGAGGAAAAGGTTGATGACTGAAATTTCATGAAAAGTTCCCAAAGCAACAAAAAACGTCTTTGTTTAAATGATTGCCACCCCCAATTCGCGTTTCGTATAAATGCCACTCTCTCCTCCATTTTGCGAGAAAACAATATGAGCTGCCTTTCGTTGAACTTTTCCGATGCACTCTCTGAACCCTGTCTGAAGCGTATCCCGCAATTCACAGCAAAACTCCAGAAGAGGGAGGAGAGGGGTAGTACAAGCAGTGTCTTTGGTAGATCTGTTGTGTTTTCTGTTCTGTCAATAAATCATAGTCTTTGGTTTACTGTCCTCACAACGTTATTTATGAGGTCGTTCCATTTTCAGATATTCGTAATTGGAATACCTGAGTATTTTGTTGACTTTAGGATCTTGATATTTGTGTGATTTATCTCGTAATCTAAAGTTAGCAGATTCCCTTTAGTAGTCATTTGGATGACTTGTCATTACTTAGAGTTAATTGCCCCGTTTCGCACAATACAGATATCTCCCTTATATAATTTTGCAATTGGTTTGGATTATCTGCTGACTTAACAGGACAGCAAATAACATTATCATCAGCAAAGAATCTAAGAGGGATGCTTAGATTATCTCCTAAATTGTTTAAGTAGATCAGGAAGAGCAGAGGGCCCGTAGCACTTACTTGGGGAACACCACATTCTACTTTCGCTTTATTGAATGACTTTTCTTCAGTTACTACGATCTACGACCTTTTGAACTTTCTGACTGGAAATGACGAATCCATTCGCACATCTGAGACGATACTCCACAGTGACGCAAGCTGATTAAGCGTCGATGTTGAGTTCAAAAATGGTTCAAAAGGCTCTGAGCACTATGGTACTTAACATCTGAGATCATCAGTCCCCTAGAACTTAGAACTACTTAATTCTAACTAACCTCAAAACATCACACACATCCATGCCCGAGGCAGGACTGGAACCTGCGACCGTATCGGTCGCGCGGATCCAGACTGAAGCGCCTTGAACCGCTCGACCACAGCGGCCGGCTGTCGATGTTGAGGAACGGTGTCAAAGGCCTTCTGGAAATCAAAAAATATTGAATCATTTTGACATCCCCTGTAGATAGCGCTCGTTATTTTGTGAGGGGAAGAGCTGGTGATATGGATCTGTAATCCAGTGGATTATTCGTATTTGCTTTCTTTGGTATTGGTGTCAATTTTGCAACTTTCCGGTCTTCAGGTACGGATCTTTCGTCGAGAGAGCAGCTTTATATTATAGCTAAGTACGGAGCTATTGCATCAGTATACACTGAAAGGAACCTCACTGGATTACAACATTGACTGGAGACCTTGCCTTTATTGATTTAAGCTGCTTCGCTTCACCAAGGATAATTGTTTCTAAATTATTCACGTTTGTAGCTATTCTTGATTCGAATTCTGGAACATTTACTTCGTCTTCTATGGTGGAGAAATTTCGGAAAAATATGTTTAGTAGTTCTGACGTGTGACACTATCACAAGTAGCATCAACATTGTTCTCGTGAAGTGAATTAAATGATACCATTAGCTAAACTCATGTAAACCTCTAATGATTGCTGAATTAGTCAACAGAGTAAAGAAGAGGCCCAGAAAAGTACACATAAGCATCAGCTCCCGTGCGTTAAGTTCATTGTGAGTCCACCTGACAGACTGCGTTGGTTAACGCAGATAAGCGAAACTGTAACTCGACATAAACGACATCGCCTTCCCCCTCGACGTGATTCATGTAAATGTGAATCATGCCTTCTCCATCATCTACGGTGCATAGGATAGCTGCGATGATAGGTGAGAGTTAAAAGTTCAGCTCCGGCAGTTGTGATGAGCTCTAGGATGAATTCCTCCTTTTCTGGAGCTCTACGGTGAAAGCATCTCTGTCTCTCTGATGGTCCAAGACGAAGAAACGCCGCCTCTTGGTATCTAAGAAGAAGGCGTATCTGCTCTCCTACTGAGAATGTTGCTGGTTCTGCCGGTATCAGATTCTTTCTAGCCAATCACTGTAGATATTACTAGTTCTGACCAATGAATCATTTATATCAATGGCGAGAATCACCCTTCTCTTAAAGAATCTTCTGTGATCAACTGGTAACATATTTTCTCTTTCTAGGAGTGGGTCATGGAGCAGAAATTCTCTCCCTTACAAAATTTACACATCAACTATCGCCGGCCTCTCTTCTAACTCTGATTCGCGTCATCTTGCAAATCTCTATCTTTTTAGAAAGCTTTCCTTCCACTGCTTCTCACATGGAAGTTAACAGGCTGCCGATTGCCGCCCCCAGCCTTCTGCAAGTCACTTTTCGGAATATGGGACACCATCTTTGACAGTCCCCGTCCATTCAGTGTGTAAATGGCTCAGGACTCTGGCCTTTTAGCAAGGAACGGTGTTACGGCTCTCTTACAGTTGGTTTCATGAGGACTTCACTTTTCCACAGTCACCTAGCGGATCGAACATACAGAAAAGCATTACACATATCTCCGAATAGAATTGAAACTGAAAGGTACTTATTACATTCGCAATCATTGGATGATCGTTTCAGTTACGTTCACAGTTTCACGCATCGTAGTAATTTGAATTGATATCGTAGTCTAATTTGAATACAGGGTTATTAAATAGGTTACAGAGCAGTTTTGTCAAAAACTGTCCTGTAACACTAATAAAGTGACCCAACGTGTACCGATTTTGGACTATTTGCAACGATGGAAGAGGTACTCTGCAGTGTTGCCCTTTTAGCGTCAGCGGTTTGCAGCGGTCAAATTAGTCTTCTAAGGAACCGATCACAACGGCCACGGAATCATGACGTGAGAAATTATTACGGCTACGTGATCGAATTCTGTTGATCACCGATTGAGGTGGCACACTGGATTCGCATTCAGGACGACTATGGTTCAAATCACCGTTCGGTCATTTTCGTATTTAGGTTTCCTGTGATTTCCAAAAAGAACTTAAAGCAAATGGAGGGATGGCTCCTTTGAAAGGACATGCCCGATATCGCTTCCCACCATTCACTAACCCGAACTGATGTTCTGTTAATGGATCTAAAACTATAATTCCCCTCCTTCTTTTTTTTAATTGACACCCCGCTTCCTTAAATCACTCGAAGTATTATTAATCGCCTGCTCTTTTGTGAAGGTTAATATAAAATTTTGTGTAATAAGGACATGCCCGATATCGCTTCCCACCATTCACTAACCCGAACTGATGTTCTGTTAATGGATCTAAAACTATAATTCCCCTCCTTCTTTTTTTTAATTGACACCCCGATTCCATAAATCACTCGAAGTATTATTAATCGCCTGCTCTTTTGTGAAGGTTAATATAAAATTTTGTGTAATAAATGTTGGTTCTGATGTGACATAACATAAACAATTCCAGCCATTACAAGAAATTTCAGGAAAATTGTTAGTTCATTTCCGTATCGACCTCTTTAGTTGTGTGGTAATTTCAAAAGTTCTGCACTCTATAAGATGGAATTTAATAAACTAACTTATTTTACATAGTATTTTTACAGGCCATCAGTATTATCTCCATTCTTGCATATGACTGCGTCCCAAGGTTTGGAACCTTCATGAACTTTATGATTACTCGTGTCACCTCAATGGAAGCTTCAGCAGTTGTACCAAAACGTTATCCACGAAGTTGCTTCTTCAGCTTGGGAAACAAATCAAAGCCTGGTGGGCTCATATCAGGACTGTTTCCTGGGTGGACAAGTATTTCCCATCCATTTTGGGGAGGTTTCTGGCACTGGTAGGCAACATGTGGACTTCCGTTATGGTGTAAAATGGGCTACAAGCATTTCCGACCTTCTCTGATTGCCTTTGGGGCAATATGCCCCATTCATGTTATACCCAAAGATCAACATCATCAGCTGCATCTTTGATTGTTGGCTGCGGAATTTTTTTGGGCGTGGAGAGTCGGAACTTTTCCATTGCAACGACGGAGACCAGTTTGGACCCTTAATCTCGTGTATAAGTTTTTATCAAGTGCAACAATCCTTTCAGAAACTGTTCTCCTTCGGTAACATTGGAGCAATTACTCAGCTGCTCTTTTGTGACCTGCTTTCTGCTCTTCAGTCAAATCAAGCGGCACCCATCTGGCAGTAACTTTCCTCAACTTTAACCTTCCTGTTATGATTCTGTAAACTGAAATGGCAGATTTTCTGGCCTCATATGTTATTTCCTCACGTGTTTTTTAAACGATCCACTTTCAAAATGATATTAACTATAACCTGAAATGTGTAGTCTCGTGCAGTTGATAAGGGCCTTCTACTTCTTACCCGATCTTAACGTAAACGAGCAGACTGTTGTATTACTTTGCTACTAACTACGCTATTGCACACATCTCTCTCAAAGCGCTACAAATTTCCGTTGGGTTCTTTTCAGGTAGGGATTCGATTTTGATATAACAACGCTGGTCATTATGTGTAGTACAACCTGACTCGGCTTCAGCTTCCATTTTGAAACTGAATCACCCACGACGCAGCCGCACGAGCAACACACGAAAATTCTCTTTCATAACTGACTTAAATTTCAGCCACCATAACCACGCACGTGTGCACTGCGCAGGACTTTGAAATGACGTTCGTATTTACTTTATTGGCTTTCGTGTGGTTCAAGTTGCCATATTTTGTTTCCTCTTAGAAATTATGCACTGCTTTAGTAACATGTACTAGGCATCAGAGCCACCTCTCATTCAGTGTGACATAATAGGGTTTGTGGAGCATAGTTTCGTGAACTGAATCTGCAGTGTTCGAAATGAGAGCAATGTTCGTTTTAATCACTACACTATTTTACAAAAACGTGTTGAAGGAATATGACGAATTTCAGTGAAAGCATGTAAAAAGTTAGTTAAAACTTATGTTTTAATTGATATTACTTAAACATTCGATTACTCTCTTAATTCTTTTGCTACACAGTATCTAAGTTGGCCTCTGTGGCCGAGCGGTTCTAGGCGCTTCAGTCCCGAACTGCGCTGCTGCTACGGTCGCAGATTCGAATCCTGCCTCGGACGGGGTCAGGGATTTTCTCTGCCTCGTGATGAGTGGGTGTTGTGTGATGTCCTTAGGTTAGTTAGGTTCAAGTAGTTCTAAGTTCTAGGGGACTGATGACCATAGATGTTAAGTCCCATAGTGCTCAGAGCCACTTGAACCATTTGAACCTGCCCCGGACATGGATGTTCCTGATGTCCTTAATTTAGTTAGGTTCAAGTAGTTCTAAGTGTAGGCAACTGATGACCTCAGAGGTTTAGTCCCATAGTGCTTAGAGTCATTTGAACCATTTTGAACACTATCCAATTTTAGTTTTTAATCCTCTGACTAAACAGAATCACTAGAGAAACAAAACAATAACATTACCTTTGATTTTTATATTTTCATTTTTATAGTGATTTTTATTTTTTAGCCTCCCATCCACTTTTAACCCAGTCTAATCAACATATTATAAATACAATTTGCATGTGCATGGATCGGCAAATTTTGAAAGACTCCAATGTCACATAGATGCTCTGAATTCTTCATATACGTGGCCACAAGCATAACTTAAAAGGTATAAAATTTAATTTGAAACAGACACATTAGTAGGTCATAAGCTATTCGACTTGGCTTTCGTTCTATATGATTGTTAACTTCAGTGAGACGATAGTGAGGAGACGTGACTGTACAACAATAGCTTCCACGAATAAATATGATTACAGTGAATGTCTGCTCTGATTTCTTAAAAACTTGTTGTTTCAATTGGCGTTGTTATATTTATTCTGATGTGGAATTTTTCTTTAATGTTCTGCGAGAGTTAGACAACCGGATGCAGCGACCAGCAGAAAAGGACAGGGATTGGCATGCAGCAGGGAGTCTGACATTCACAGAGAAGAGGCTGAAGCCTGGGCACAGTTAGACAGGGGAGTGTTATCTGCTAGAAAGTCGTGTACCAGGACGAGAGGCAAGCTTTTGTCTGGCCAGGGAAGCGTACCAGAGGGATGAGAGAAAAACCTGTATCATCAGGTGGGTGGCGTTCTGGCATGTTCAAAATAGTGCCTTCAGGAAATATTCATCTCACATTTTCTTAAAAGAAAAACATGAAGAGACCATAGACTTAAGAAGTAGCCGCGGGCACTGTTTTTCAACTTTCCCAAGACCCGCGATGCGAGGATAGTTGATGGACGTAAAAAAAGCGAATTGGTAAAAATACACGTGACAGCATGAGGCGGGATCACACAGAGAAAAGGTTCCTGAGATACGGAAGATCAGAGGAGTTCAAATGGTTCAAATGGCTCTGAGCACTATGGGACTTAACATCTATGGTCATCAGTCCCCTAGAACTTAGAACTACTTTAACCTAACTAACCGAAGGACATCACACAACATCCCAGTCATCACGAGGCAGAGAAAATCCCTGACCCCGCCGGGAATCGAACCCGGGAACCCGGGCGCGGGAACGCTACCGCACGACCACGAGCTGCGGACAAATCAGAGGAGTCACTGGAGCTTTTATGTGGTGCGCTATCATGGCGGGATTCCAGTTGAAGGAGCCGCTACACCTCTGACGGATAGCGACTGCTTAACGAATGATTGGTGCTTATGTTGTCTTCACAGCAAGGAAAGAGCTGGCGGCTCCATTCCGATACACGGGACTTTGATGTGAGCCTTGCTGCAGAACGGACCACTGCTGCCTGCAACCCCCACAGCGTCAGCCGATCGGCTTTCATTGTTTAAGTTTGTGGTAGTGCGACCCCAGTGTCCACTAGTGAGACCCAGGGACAGAGCCAACACGCCGTTCGTCTTCCGCTGATAATTTAAGGTGAGCATAATAGCAATACCGGCACTTTATGACTATCGCTGATCACAATTCAGTCTGGAAACTGCAATCATTTGTTCTACAACCATCAGTGAGTTGGTAGATCCATGCATCTTTTTCTGTTTAACATTCAGCTAAGCCTTTTTTTTAGTCTTTGGACTCAGTGCCCGGTAGTATAGGAAATTCTGAACTAAGACAAAATTACACAACCTCGAATTGGCCATATGTTAATTTCACGTACAAAGCTGTATATTTACGTACTAAAATGTACTTTAAACAACGTCAATGACTAGCTGGACTTTTACATTTATGGATGCAGCGAATATTATCGAGATATTTGTTATTCTTTATGTTTATGAATAGGTAATTTCGTTGTATACTAGGATAAACAGGTACTGCAAAGATGTAACAACGACCAAAGAAATAAATTGCTCCTAACCTTTCCTATTCTACCGGACACTGAGTCCAACGACTAAAAAAACGTTACCTGCCTGTAACAGGATTTTCTTTGTCCAAGACAACTTGATACTTAGCCAACTGTCATTCAGTGAAGATGGTGTACTCAGTAATAAAACAAAGCCGTAGGCTCTTCCAGAAATATCGACTTTTAGACAATGTGTCTAATAGTGTATTTTAATACGATAGTATGCCATCTTAGGCAATTTATAATACTAGTAAGTAAGCATTACAAATATGGATTGTTATACGGTTATATCACTTGTTATGTATTTCACTGCTATTGTCTAACCTGATTTGATAAAACGCTTGATAATGGCACATTGAAGCCGAAATCAGGATTGTGTAAGGGTAAATGTAACGCTGTAAATAAACAACACTCTAATGACGGTGTTGACTCTAAAGAAACATACGTGTAAGCATGGGATTCTGAGACCTTAGCAGTGTCCGACCGATTAAGATTGTTTATTTGGATCCATTCGGTTAATTGAAACGTCGGTTGATTTCTTCCAGTGGCGGGAACAGTGTTATTCGGTCTGTAAGAGTGTGTCCTCCAAACTTCGTGGTATGGCGATCTTGTAAGCAGACGTTTGTTAGCCGTTATGTATTATTTGGCCCTTGCTCAGCACTGTTCATGGAATTTTAATGAGCCTATGTTTTCTCTGGCATTTTCTCTGATTATTGTTATAGATTATACTGCGCTTTTCCCCTGTATTTTCAGTCCGTTTGAGAATCTCACTGCGGGTTAAGTGAGTGCGTGGCTGTGGTACCGCAAATAGCAGTAGCCTCAGACTTAGAGGCACTTTGAGTGCATTTCAGTGTCACGAGTGTGGTGGCTAACATGCTTCTTATGGTCTTATTAGAGCCAACAGCTGGCGTGACGCGTTTCGAATGGGACAGCGATGCGGGGTCCCTCCGCAGAGCAGCAGTACGCCCCTGAAAGTTGCGTATTTTTAAAGTATAAACTGCATCTACTGTTTTCATGTAGGTTGTTATTCGCCTGGAGAACCGAGCTTATTTTAATACCTCAAGCTCGCCTTGGGTTAATTCTAATTCATACTTGCTTACAACTGTACATAATGAACTTGAAAACTACAACTGTTGGTCTATTTGTGATTCGAGAGTGGCATGTACTAAGGCTTTAGAACTGTTCCCTAGTTTTCTTAAGTTGCTCCAGTAGGGCCTGGCTGTCTTAACTAAACAGCCACTGCGCAGATTCAACCTAAAAATGAGAACTCTTGTTCTGATTGTAGTTTAAGTGCCTTTACCAGGTGTAATCTGTTTCTGATCTGGTTTGATTCAGATAGTCTACCATTGAACCAAATTTTTTTTTTTAAATTTGTGCTACTAATGTTTTAAAATACAAGTGCGTTGATGTTCTCAGTGGCTAAAATAATTAGTTGTGTCAATTTCATTTTGCTGTAATTTGATATTCAACCAGTCGGCCCCTGTATCTACCACCTCATATTTAAAGCTTAGCCTCGATTTTGAAATTTTATTCGCCACTGTGCTGTGCCATTAAAACTACTGCCACTTAAAGTCTACATGCGACCATTGACAGGTGTAAAAAGAGAGGAGAAGAGAAGAGAAGAGAAGAGAAGAGAAGAGAAGAGAAGAGAAGAGAAGAGAAGAAAAGGGAGGGAGGGAGAGAGAGAGAGAGAGAGAGAGAGAGAGAGAGAGAACATTGAATAAAATTTATGACCTTGAAATTATTTTGAAATGTCCGTGACGGCAAGTTTAGTTTTAAATCAAGATCTGTATCTTCTGGTAAATGTTTAACGGCCGATGGTGCCATATCTTTTTTAAGTGGTTGTACATTTCTGTTACCATTTAAGCAATTTTTCTAATCAGTTTGTTACCGAGTCGAATTTAAGCTTAAATCTCATTCTATTACTTTGTTGTAATTCATTTGGCCACTCTGACATACTTGTCCAACTACAATGTAACTACAAAGTAATGCATCGCTTTTTTTCTTCAACAGTTCTTAATTGAACATAATGGAAATTACACACACACGAAAGAATGGTGTTTTATGTACACACCCTATTTTTCCACGTAATTACCATCCCGTTCTATGGCCTTCCTCCAGCACGCAACAAGGGAATGTATGCACTATCGGTACCAATCCTTGTTCTGGTGGCGAAGCCAGTTCTTTACTGTGTGAATCACCTCCTCATCGTCCTCAAAGCATCTTTCACGAATGGCATCCTTTAATGGCCTAAACAAGTATAAGTCCGAGGGGTCTGGGTCAGGTGTGACAGACGTGGACGGTGTCCTCGACTGCTGCAATTCGTGGAGCTCCGCCGAACCACCTTCTGATGACCTCACCCTACGTACCCAGCCAGAAATTGTACTTCAGTCGATTGCAGATACTCCATAGACGTTTCAGAAGCGTTTGTGAATATTTCTCACTGTTTTTTTCTATGCAGTAAGAAATTCAATGACAGCACGTTGCTTGTAACGTACATCAACTAAAAAGCCATTTTGAAACTGTCCTGCAGTTACGCCATCTTTCAGAAGTGACGGAAACTTAACACGCTTACTCAGGAGACTTCAAATAATACATAAGTAACATTTCACATTCGTAGACTTATTTTCGGCTGAGAGAAAAATGCGATGAATTACTTGAAATCTAAGTCTTATTCTTTTTTTTTAAGAGCGGCCTTTTTGTCGGAAACTTCAGTATTTAAAACAGTCCGAATACTGATTGCTTGGAGTTCGGAATTACATGCTCTAGATAACTGAATGGCCTCAAGCCCATCCTTGTATGCTGTAGAGTCTATGTTAAACTAAGGAATTTGAGTAACATTGCAAAACATGTGCGCCGCTTTGCGCCGTTTTTTTTAATTCTCTCTATTCATACTGATCTTTGCCCCAGCCTTTCCTCGATTTCCCTTGCTTTTTCTTTTTCTTTTTCTTTTTTTTGCCCAGTTCAAGTACCACTCCTGGATGTGCTGTTGCAGTGCGTTCCACTTCTGTTATTGTTTTTACTGAACAATCGTAAACAAATATTAGTCACAGTTTTCTTCGCTATTTAAGAAGTTAAGTTCACGTCGAATCAAAATGTATCCACTGCCCTCGACAAACGACAATCAATAGATGAGTATATCCGCAGCAGGTGTCTACTTGGGGTTCTACGTTACTGGTAGGATGCCATTTTAAAGAAACAAACCTAGCTGCAGAGACACTTCTCTGATAAATGACAGAACTTTAAATTATGGTGTAACTATGCTTATGTGCAAACCTTAAAGCGAAAAGTAACCATCGCATCATGTGTCACTGCCAAGTAACATACCTTGATGAAACTTGGAGCACTCGTCGAAATATCTGCTACAGTTTAAACAGAAGGTAACAGAGAAGAACACGCTACTAGATGAACAGAAATGATACTTTTCTTCAAAGACAAAAATTTATTCATTTATAATGGTCCCATTGGCATTAGAAAAGACGGGACATGGTTCTTAATAGAGTGTGCGACCACCACGGACAGCAATGGATACTCTGCAACGTGCTTTCATGCAGCCCACAATGTTAGTAAGGAGTCCTTGCGGAAGGTAGGGGGTTTCATTCCTCCGCCAGCGCTGTCAACAACCTCTGGATAGTTGCTGGTGCATGTCGATGTCCTGCAGTACTTCTACCCACCGCAGCCCACACGTGCTCGGTTGGATTTAAGCCGGAGAACAGGCAGACGAGACGATTCCTCTGGGTCCAAAAGCTCCACCAACTGCGTTGTTCGACTTGATCGTGCACTGTCATCCAATAGAATGAAGTCATGGGAGAATGCACCGCTGAACTGGCGCGCATGGGGATGGACTACAGTGTCATAATAACGCTGACAGCTGAATGTACCATTTTCAGAGATTCGGAAATCAGGACGCCCATACAGCATTATGTCTCCTCACATCTTTATACCTAGGACTCCTCACACTTAGGCCACCAAAAGATCATGTTTGACTATGTTCCTTGTTGCATTACGTTTTTCCATCTCTTCCCAAATCAGGGAACATCCAGAATCACTGCTCTCATTCGTGAAGAGTGCGAGACACCACTCCTTACTGGTACAGTCGGTACGCTCTTGGCAACAGGGCAAACGGCGCCGCCTGTGTACGGGTGTCAACCTGGACAACGTACTGGTCGTCCGGCGAAGAGACCACCGCTTCGCTGTCACCGTGTCACTGCGGAAACTGATATTGCGTGCACTGGAATTATGTTTAATGTGGTTGGAATAGCGTCCGCATCTTCACGTGGGTCCTTTCTTGTGTGTTGCACAATGTGGCGGTCATTTGTTGCTATAGTTCACCGTGGTCGACTACCTCCTCTCCGTTGGGGAGCAGTACCTGTGCTTCGGATGCTCCCTGTACACATGCGACGAGGCTGTGAGCAATACCAAACTCTTGGGATGTACTCGTCACACTTCAGCCTCCTTCCAGTTTTCCGATGATTTTTCACCCGTTAAGTTATCCTTATGATGTTTCCTTGCCGTGTTGTATTCAAAAACAGCACCACAGTGCACAGTAACTGTGGTGTCACCGCCAGACACCATACTTGTTAGCTGGTAGCTTTAAATCGGCCGCGGTCCATTAGTACATGTCGGACCCGCGTGTCGCCACTCTCAGTAATTTCAGTAATTGTAGACCTAGCGCCACCACATGGCAGGTCTAGAAAGACGGACTAGCACTCGCCCCAGTTGTACGACGACTTTGCTAGCGACTACACTGACGAAGCCTTTCTCTCATTTGCCGAGAGACAGTTAGAATAGCCTTCAGCTCAGTCCATGACTACGACCTAGCAAGGCGCCATTAACCATATCTGAAGAGTCTAATTTGTACAGTCAAGAGCGATGTACCACAAGGATGCATTAAAGTTGAGTATTAACCGACGATACGTACTTTTCTTTAGTGCCTCCTAAAGTATCCTGTTCCAGACTTCACGCCAGCCGGCGTGTGTGTACGCGTGCCCTTCGGTAACCTCACCCTGTGTCTAGACTGTCTTGTCTAGACACAACAGTGACAGCTCGCTCTTTGACATGTATTGTCTTTTTAACTGTCCCCTGCGGACGCTGTAGTGACGCTGACCTCACGCAGTGTGACGTCCAGCTTCAGTGCACGACTGGAAGACCTCTGACAATCTGCTTCCGCACTTTCACTCTTTTCCAGCGGGTAGTTAATACGCTACATTATCTACAGGGGGTAGGAAAAATACTCTCAAAAGTGGTAGTAATGGGATGGTTGTGTTTCACGTTCAATAATACAGGTAAGGCATGTGATGCACTGGACTGTGCGTGTTCAGTACGGACTAGGCATCAGTGCAGGTCGCTTACCAGTGGTGCACACGTCGTATTTGTATTCAGAGGCCGAGATCTACGTGCAATGAAAGACCTAACAGAGTTTCAAGCAGGGCAGGTTATGGACGCCCTATTAGTCTGTCAGGGCACTGAAAGACCTGAGTCGAAACAAGGTCCCGGGAGTAGGCAACATACCATTAGAACTACTGACGGCCTTGGGAGAGCCAGACCTGACAAAACTCTACCATCTGGTGAGCAAGATGAATGAGACAGGCGAAAGACACTCAGACTTCAAGAAGATTATAATAATTCCAATCCCAAAGAAAGCAGGTGTTGACAGATGTGAAAATTACCGAACTATCTGTTTAATAAGTCACAGCTGCAAAGTACTAACACAAATTCTTTACAGACGAATGGAAAAACTGGTAGAAGCCGACCTCGGGGAATATCAGTTTGGATTCCGTAGAAATATTGCAACGCGTGAGGCAATACTGACCTTACGACTTATATTAGAAGAAAGATTAAGGAAAGGCAAACATAGGTTTCTATCAATTGTAGACTTAGAGAAAACTTATGACAATGTTGACTGGAACACTCTCTTTCAAATTCTAAAGGTTGCAGGGGTAAAATACAGGGAGCGAAAGGCTATTTACAATTTGTACAGAAACCAGATGGCAGTTATAAGAGTCGATGAGCATGAATGGGAAGCATTGGTTGGGAAGGAAGTGAGACAGGGTTGTAGCCTCTCCCCGATGTTATTCAATCTGTATATTGAGCAAGCAGTAAAGGAAACAAATATTCGGAGTAGGTATTAAAATCCATGGAGAAGAAATAAAAACTTTGAGGTTTGCCGATGACATTGTAATTCTGTCGGAGACAGCAAAGGATTTGAAAGAGCAGTTGCACGGAATGGACAGTGTCTTGAAAAGGGGGGGGGGGTATAAGATGAACATCAACAAAACCAAAACGAGGATAATTGAATGTAGTCGAATTAAGTCGGGTGATGCTGAGGGAATTAGATTAGGAAATGAGACACTTAAAGTAGTAAAGGAATGTTTCTATTTGGGGAGCAAAATAACTGATGATGGTCGAAGTAGAGAGGATATAAAATGTAGACTGGCAATGGCAAGGAAAGCGTTTCTGAAGAAGAGAAATTTGTTAACATCGAGTATAGGTTTAAGTGTCAGGAAGTCGTTTCTGAAAGTATTTGTATGGAGTGTAGCCATGTATGGAAGTGAAACATGGACGATAAATAGTTTACACAAGAAGAGAATAGAAGCTTTCGAAATGTGGTGCTACACAAGAATGCTGAAGATTAGATGGGTAGATCTCATACTAATGAGGAGGTATTGAATAGAATTGGGGAGAAGAGGAGTTTGTGGCACAACTTGACAAGAACAAGGGACCGGTTGGTAGGACATGTTCTGAGGCATCAAGGGATCACAAATTTAGCATTGGAGGGCAGTGTGGAGGGTAAAAATCGTAGATGGAGACCAAAAGATGAATACACTAAGCAGATTCAGAAAGATGTAGTTGAAGTAAGTACTGGGAGATGAAGAAGCTTGCACAGGATAGGGTAGCATGGGGAGCTGCATCAAACCAGTCTCAGGACTGAAGACCACAACATCAACATTAGCTCGAGCATCATTTACTAAGACAGCTAATGTATGGAATGTTTCGAGAGCAACTGTTTCAAAAGTCATGAGAGCCGGCACGAAACATGGAAAGATATCATCGTGCAAACGTAACAGTGGGCGCAAATGAAATCTAAATGACGGAGATCGTCGTCCGCTAACACGAATTGTGTCAAAACAACACAAAACTACGGCAACTAATGTGACTGCACAGCTCAATAGCCATGTTTGAGACCCCGTATCTATCGACGGTTTCCGCCGAGCACTCCATAAAGCTACTATAAACGGACGAGTTGCTAAACCGAAACCATTAGTGACGACAACCAACGCAATGAAGCGAAAACATTGTGTCAGGAGCATAAATCCTGGACGGCTGATCAATGAAAACACGTCATATGGTCGGACCAGTCAACGTTTTAATTATTTCCAACATCGGACCGGGTTAACGTCTGGAGAACGCCAAGAGAAGCCTACAATCCTAATTGCTTGATTTTAACGGTTAAGCATGGAGGTGAAAGTGTAATGGTGTGGGCAGCCAGATCAAGGTATTCCACTGGTCCTGTCATTGCTCTCAAAGGTAGTGTTACAGCCAATGACCATGCGAACATTTTAGATGATCAGGTGCACCCCGTGATCCAAATGTTTCCCCCCAACAATGATGCCACATTTCAGGACGATAATGCACTCATTCACACAGCCAGGACCGTACAATCGTTGTATGGTGAGCATGCAACTGAAATGCAGCGTCTTCCCTGGCCACCACAGTCCTTTCTGGGCGCACACTCCGGAGCAGATTTCTGTCTGCCTCGTCACGACAGAAGTTAGCAGAGGTTCTTTTCTAAGAGTGGCGTAACATCCCACTGGAGACTATACAGTCATTATATGCCAGTACTCCAAAAAGACTCGCAACTGTATTACGGGTAAATGGGGGTCGAATCCCTTAGTAATAAACCATTACCATGTAAGCACAGGTGCTCACATTATTTTGCCTAACCCCTGAATATCGTCTTTACGGTTTTCAGAGTAGTGTATTTTGGGAAGGAGAAATCGGATTCATTAGAACTTGAGCGGACCTCGTATGTTGCGGCTGATTCTCGGTAACCCAGGAACTGTGAAGAATGTTCAGCAAAAAATAACTGGGTTAATTTAATGTTCCTCGGAAGGTATGGAAAAGACGCAGGGAAAAATTGTATCCAGCATTAGCTCGTGCACGCCCTAGTTTCCCTTATCCGGCCGCGCCGTACGTTCGTCACATGGCAGCCGTAGGACGTCAGCTGTCAGCTGCAGCACGAAGAAACCGTCGGCTGAAATGTTGCGCCCACTCCAGGAAAATCCCCGCTTTCTGGCTGTGCAGAATTCATTCCAGGTGCCCCTCAGTCTCTGCACTTCTGATTTATTCCTACATCGACGCAAACCTCTCAGTCAAATTCCTATTTCCCTCTTTGAATAAATCATCCAGAAACGCCAATCGGTTTCCTCTCTCACATAATAGCACTGAATTAATCAGTGAACAGTAACATGTGAATATATCTCGCATTTTTCGATAAGCAGTACCCGGGACTATACAATGCGTAACAGGTGCCCGCAGATTACATACAGTACCTACAAGTATGTAGGTTTACACAGATTTCACCAGCGTCACAGGCATTCCAGTTCATCATTTCGCTATTAATGAGCCAGAGAAAGTCCATATTTTTCCGAATTCGCGAGTAAAACCAAAATTACTTTATAATACTTGCAACGTAAACTGCCTTTCTCCATTTACGCCAGGGAATTCCGGGGTCTGTTCACATCACTGCTGGTCAATACTACCTCCGTCGTCCTCAAAATATGCAAGTCACTCTTTTCGCCTAGACTTTGTACCGAGACTAATTTGTCAAAATTATATTTCGTTTTGTGCTTTGGCAACACGATTCATTATCGCTGGCAGTCTGTAAAATGCGGATGCAAATGTCGCTATTTGTTGTGTGAAGGAATATTTCATTTAGCAGCAGTAGTGAGCAATAACGCATCGTAACAGAACGCATTTATACGATTCTCTATGAGCGTATATAAAGAACTACATGCTCTCTTGTGTTTGACATTGTATTTGTTAACACCACGCATCTTATTGTGAATAGCAGAGTAATGACGTAGATGTTGATATACACTGAGATGTTTAGTATTTAATTTACATCATGTATGAAATGAACATTTAAATGATACAGGCAAAATATGCATGCAATTAACGAGAATAACGGCTGTAGGGAAATAGCTAGTAAGTCAGTTAGGAGATTAACTGTTGCAGCAAAAGTTCGAGGTCTTACTGAAGTTCGATCGTATGACATCTCGGTTTGAGGCACACTTTTTAAAACTGACCCACTACGCCTGACATGTGCACATATAGTTGAAGTATACGTTTTGATCTAGTTTGTATGTGACATAGCTTATATGCTTCACGCCGCCAAGGGAAAATAGGCCTTCGTATGTGTATCAATTTCAACTTGATACCTCTGCCTGTTCCAGAGAATAAATGGTCTTAACAGTCGAAAAAACAGAGATACAGGCACAGAAGGATGGACAACAGAGTTATCCTACATGGATTCAGTTTTTACCAATTGAGGTGCAGATTTACAGTAAAAGCTCTATTATGTATGTTGGGAAAAAGTATGGTGGAATCAGAGTGGTACTTGTTGCAAGAAAACTGAGTAATTTGCTGAAGGAAATGTGGTAAACTTAAAAGTTTAGATGATATAATTCAAAATTCCATTGTGATTAAACATATGAGTAGCAGAGATTTAATATAAGGATTTTAGCAGTTACCATTCGCTAATCAACACAGAAATTATACTCCTTTTTTGCTTTGGTGGTATATGCTACTGGTATTGTGTTCTTATATTGAATGTATCAATCTCTATATTCACATGTACTTCAGACAGTGTTTTGGGCAATGATCTGAGCAGCAAATTTACAGCATGTATGTGGATGATATCCTCATAGCTAGGAAAAGTTGGAAAGATTACTGTAATCTTAAGGGAAGATTTTAAAGCTGTGTGCAGAGGAAGTATCACTTTATGTTTGAAGAAATCTGAATTTGTGAGAAATGAAACTATGTCCCTACGATACCTAATTACTAGTCAAGAAATAAGAAGGATCCAGAGGAAATCCCAGTAATTAAATAATCGCCTGTTCGGAATTGCAGGAAACGTTTAAAGGCATTTCTAGAATTGTGTAAATTTTGCCAATACTTCATGTCTGATCAGGCTTTTAGTACCCTGGCTGTTAATGAGTTATTAAAGAAACCCAAACTATTTCATAGGACAAAAGAATGTCAGAAGGTATGTGCAAAACTAAAATCAAAATTTAGTAAATACCGTCTCTTGAGTAATCGAGCCTTAGATGTGGCAAACACAGGTAATCCATAACTTTTGCCAGTACGACCTGGAGTATTTGGGAACGAACTACTCTGTATCAAAGAGAGAAGCCTTATCTATAGTTTGGGCATTTATGGAATTTTACAATTTTCTGTGGGGCACAAGGTAATAACTTATACTGATCATTAACCTTGCCATCATTTACAAAATGCAAACTGCAGCATATTGAACTGTTACAATATGTACAAAAATCTGAGTTTGAAATATATATACACTGAAGTGCAAAAGAAACTGCTATAGCAATGCGGATTAAAAACCAGAGGTATGTAAGTAGGTGAATGTGGCACTGCGGTCGGGAACGCCTATGTAAGACAATAGGTGTCTGCCGCAGTTGTTAGATCGGTACTGCCGCTACAATGGCAGGTTATCAAGTTTAGGTGAGTTTGAACGTGGTATTATGGTCGGCGCACGAGCGATGGACACAACATCATCGAGGTAGCGTTGAAGTGAGGATTTTCCCGTACTGCCATTTCACGAGTGCCCTTCCACAAATTGCTGCAGATTTCATTGCTGGGCCATCAACTAGTGACAGCGTGCGAATTATTCAACGAAACATCATCTATACGGGCTTTCGGAACCGAAAGCCACTCGTGTACCCTTGCTGACTGCACGACACAAAACTTTACGCCTCGTCTGGGCCCGTCAACACCGACGTTGGACACTTGATCACTGGAAACATATTGCCTTGTCAGACGAGTCTCATTTCAAATTGTGTCTAGCGGATGGACGTATACAGGTATGGAAACAACTTCATGAATCCATGGACCCTGCGTGGCCGCAGGGGACTGTTGAAACTGACGGAGGCTCTGTAATGCTTTTGATCGTGTGTAGTTGGAGTGATATGGGACCTCTGATACGTCTAGATACGACTCTGACAGGTGACACGTACGTAAGCATCCTGTTTGATCAGCTGCATCCATTCATGTCCATTGTGCATTCTGACGGACTTGGGCAATGACAGCAGGACAATGCGACACACCACACATCCAGAACTGGTACAGAGTGGCTCCAGGAACACTCGTCTGAGTTTAAACACATCCACTGGCAACCAGACACCCCAGACATGAACAATATTGAGCATATCTGGGAAGCCATACACGATGTTAGGCAGGTGTACCAGTTTCTTTGGCTCTTCAGTGTACAAAAGGTAAAGAAAACATCTCGTCAGATGAATTGTCAAGGCTACCAGCAGGGATGATACCAGATGAAGGTGAATTAGGAGAAGAGGGATGCAAGTGAATATACCATATAAAAGGATTTTAAAATGAGAAAGAGATTAAAAATATCTCCAAAAATTTAAGATGGGAATATAAAATGAACCCTCTGTGAAATTAATTAAATCAGAATGTAGACAAAAGGCTCATGAACCGGTGCCAAAATATTATTGCATTTTTAGCTTATTACTGTTTAAAAGGAAAGATTAGGATCAGATGACTGGAGAGTATAGTGTAGTTAAGCTGTGTGTAATAAGATAATTAAATATTACTTTACAAAAATAGGCAAAGCTAAAGCTATTTTATCTGATACTAGTTCACAGTTTATTTTCAAGAAATAGAATATATAGAGGACCATGGGGTAGAACGGAAAGATATAGCTACTTACCATGCCACCAGTAATCTTGAAGAAGACTATATTAAGTACATAGTGAAAATTTGCCAATATTTTCTGTGATAAAATAGTAATTGGGAAAATTATTTACCTGCACATGGAAGTACACCACTTACACTTTATCAAATTATGAAAGGAAGAAAAGTGGTTAACGGCATTGCAGCGAATGTTAGAGCAATACCCCAGTAACAGAAATGTAAGTGTTAATGAGGGAGTATATGGAAAAAATTCACACCTTTAAGAAAATACATGATAAGAAATGAAAACGAACTACAATATTAGTAGGAGGCCGTGTGTTGGTCAAGTCACATGAAAAAGCAAATGAAATTACTGTGGGAACTTCTGAGTTTTCCATAAATACAAAAGTCCCTTTGAGAGACTCCATCTCAACACATATTATCTGCTTCTCCTAAATATAAAAACAAATAAGCAGTAAGAAATATAGTGGACTTAAGAAATGAATATGAGGATAAGTGAATGCAGTAGATATAGTGACATAAAGGCAAGAGAATATTTAAATTATTAATACAGGGAATAACAGAAATAGGACTATAAAATTGCCAGCAGAAAAATTTTTGAACAATCTTGTAGAAAGTGACTGTGAGTGTTCAGTTATGAAGTACAGCTAACACTTATTTTTAGTATCTAAGACGTTATTAATTGAATGAAAATACATATGGTCAGTTGGTCTATCTAACACTACAAGAACTGTGAGGGTTAGTTCATGTACGATGGTGTATAGGATAATAAATAAGCTTTACAGTCATTAGATTAATAGGTTGCCAGCTGTCTACTGTTTGCTGATTTTACATAAGAAATGTGTTGATTTACCCAAATACTAAAGAATTTTGTGTTTCAGATCCTCATTGAAAGGATGAGATTACTATGATACTTTTTGATTAATTAAATGTTGATAATAATGTATGAAAAGGCATATGATTAAAAAAATTAAAATTTAGAGAGAAGAATGAACAAACAATCATCTTAATAATTATTCACAAAGACAACTATATTTTCACATTATTGTAAAATTCGCTTATGGTATGTTACATGGAATGATATTGATTTACAATTGTGTTTGTGTATCACACATACAAGTATATAACATATCCTTTTAAGACATTGACAGAAAATCTAAAATGTAGAAAAAGACATTTAAAATACAAAAATTAAAATATTATTTTACATCAGTAAATTTTGAATGAAGAGAAAATTTAGAATATGTTTTACATAATTAATAAAATAATTATTTCGTATGTGGTTATGATGATTACTAGTTTAATTCCAAAATCTACACAAATGGTTACACTTTATGGAGACTGTAGCAAATACACATAGTCATGTGGGATTTCTTTCCTGTGTTGGTATAATGAAGTGGGGGGACATTTATAACACAATTTATCAAATTTCAAAATTTATTTTCATTTTGTATTATTGCAAGATGGCTCATAAATATGGGCAATTTGTCACAATGTGGTTGCATGTATGGCTATTGGTGGTGTGAAAGCTTACTTCATTTAGCAACAGTAGAGAGAATTAACGGAGTGTAGCAGAACGCATTTGTATTTTGCATTTATATTAATGTCAAAGATCGTAAATAGTGAACTACATACTCTATCATGTTTCAGATTATATTTGTTTATGACTAACATTTTCAGTACTTAAATTACATATAAAATGAACAATCAAATGTTATAGGCAAAATATGTATGTAATTAACGAGAGAGTTATGCATGCAGGAAAAATAGCTACTATATCCGTTACAGAAATGCGCTACGAGCATGCTTTTTCGAAATTCTTTGCGAGGTGTCGTATTTGTTTTGTTGCAGAGTGTACACGTTTTGATCAGTAATGATTGAGCCATAAGCGTAGCCAGAATTTGATTCCAACAAATCGCCATCGTTATGAAGTGGTTTTGTAATAGAGCACAAGTCGGCACTAAGTAATGTGTCTGTTTTGTATTTAAGTTATTGTGGGTCATTTAGATAGTAAAGTAGATACTAGTCAGTAAAATTCATGTGTCGATGGCACCTCCATGGAGATCTGTTTCTGTGGCAGTAAACGTTCTTTAGATATGGCAGTCAATATTTCCGGATACGTGTCGACAATCCCTAGTCTTTACAACAAGTGACACACTTTCAAACAATAACGAGTAAATGAGCAGAGGTAGCAGCACACAATCACCGCTGCGAAGAGTGGAGAGGTACTTGAAAAGAGTTTCCATCTTGCTCAGCTATGAAAACAAAAGTACCTTTTGCACTTCGTAGGCCCATCGATTGTCTGCTATGGTTGAAATAAGGAAGTAAGTTTAGTATTTCACGTCTGATCGACATTAAGGTCATTTTCAAATACCGAAATGAAAGGAAACGGCGTGACCATTTCCAAGTAGCATCACGGCTTTCACCTAGATTAAACTGCTAAGCCAAGAAAAACCCAAATTTGGATGGCGGCTTGGGGTCGAACTCGGGACTCTCAAATACAAATCTAGTGCATTAGGCGTTTCGCCATCTTGGTCAGTGACACGGTGGAAATGGCACACGAAAGCGCTAAGGTTCTGTGACAGCGCAGAATACGAGCGTTTATGTCGAAACGTGGTACTTATTAGTAATGAATACAAAACTAAAGGAAGGATACCGTACAAATGTTTGACAGTACAAGCTGAAGGCTATTGCAGGCAGTTTACCGACTTTTGCCCACACATAGGAAATTGATTTCAACTGTAGTTTGTAAAACTTTTCTTGGCTATTTCGCCCGCTTTTTCTGAGTGATACTTGTCGGTTATGGTTCAAATGGCTCTGAGCACTGTGGGACTTAACATCTATGGTCATCAGTCCCCTAGAACTTAGAACTACTTAAACCTAACTAACCTAAGGACAGCACACAACACCCAGCCATCACGAGGCAGAGAAAATCCCTGACCCCGCCGGGAATCGAACCCGGGAACCCGGGCGTGGGAAACGAGAACGCTACCGCACGACCACGAGATGCGGGCACTTGTCGGTTAAGTTTGAAATAGTCATTCCGTTTGTGTTCTGTTTGAGGTCCCTGACAACCTCAGCAGTCGATTGAATATTTGTAAGTGTTGGAACAGGGTTAGTTAAATTCCATCCTCATTAATTCAAATAGGCACCACATATGAATGTGAAAGTGTATTCACAATACACTTTTAACTTCCACGCTTTCTTCGCCAAAGTACATCAGATAAAACTAATTATTCACTCTTCCGTCGCCATAAAATGTGAAATATCTGAGAACTGGCCAATAAAAGTCGTAGCTCATTAAAAGGTGTTTTCATAAAGTCAAAGAAAACTTCGAAAGCATAGTAGGTTAGTAAATAACGTCATTTATCAGTTTCATTGAAATCGTGTTGTTAATGACAGCCAGTTTTTTATTTTTTATTCCACGGTTTTCTCACTATTCACTCTTGTCGTTTCATTTATTTATCATTCTCTGTATTTTGTTGCTCCGCTGTTTTTAGTGTTTCTGCCGCGTCTTTTATTGACCACTGCTAAATTTGGCTCTGGAGGAGGCGTCAATCCTCAACTGAGCATTGTTTGGTTACGTTCGTCATTGACAGTCAGCAAGATGTCTGCATGTTTTATTTGTGGTGATAGTGTTATGGACGGGGTAGATGTGACATATTGAAGGAAAAAGATGTGTAAACGTTTGTTGCGCTATTAAGGTGAGAAAGGATGGTAAATTTGTTGTTTTGGTGATCTGCACTAATATTGTTCATGAAAAGTGCAAGAAATTTTATTAGAAGAATCATTATGCTAGAACGGTTACCGTGGAAAATGAGGCCCATAGTTTTACCGTAAAAGCTGTTTCTATTGTCGGGAAGACGGATCACGGAATTACATATAAACGAAATGAAAAACCCGATTTAATTTTATGTTGATCGGGACGTTCCTAATACATTTCTATAATCTGTAATGGAAACTGTGATAAAATGGAATAATGATTCAGGTATTCATGTAAAATTTCGAGTAGTGCATATCGGATATATCTTGTGGGAGGTAGATACCATGGTAAGTGAGCAAAATGGTTTTTCAAATCTGATGTTGTGGTTCATATTAGCTTTAAACGACCAAATGGTGATGAGGTACTTACCTGCGTGAATTTCTTTGGTGAGCGTTTTGAAGCAAGTGAAGATGAGTGACACTCTGGAGAATTAGAGTGAGAATCTCTGAAAGATCCAGAAGAAACCAAAGCGGCTGTTCTATAAGTTTTTGAAGGCGTTTTATTCTTTGTAAAAATAAGCCAGTACAAGAAAACCTTGAAAACCTTAGAAACACCAGCTATTCCATCTTATATGACATGTGGTAAGAGACCAGAAACAAATGCCATCAAGAGGAGCACATCCAATTTGATGTAACTGCTAATGTAGTCGTGAAGGACAGTAGATTAATAACTTACGAAGTCGAGGCATGTCTCCTTTCGACATCCTCTTGGATAAAGTTGCAAAAGACATCCAGAGTCACAGAAATTGCGGTACTTCTTAGAATTAATATTTGTCCGTAAAATAAAGGGGTCCGTTCAGATCTGTCATTTTAGTTGCAAGACAGAGATCTTTAGTTAGTAATACACAAATATATATAGATAAAATATTCGGACATGTGATTGGCCTCCCATACTCCGGTTTAAATCTCATCGAGAACGTGTGGCAACTTTTGAGAGACGTATTACACAAAGTTCACTTGTACAAACGGCCACCAGATGTTTTCAGCAGTGCTGGTGGAAATATGGAACGCCTTACCATAAGAACTGTTTACCAACATTGTGGCAAGCATGGAAGCAAGCTGCACATTTCTCTTCTTGGTAATCACTCATGTTATTCAGAACTGTGTCTCGCCTTCTTTAGTGTCCAGGAGACTACCATGAATTGCGGTGACTTCAGTATAATTAATGTTATTTCTGTTCGTCTCACTGTGTATGTCTTTTCAAATGGTTCAAATGGCTTTAAGCACTATGGGACTTAACATCTGAGGTAATCAGTTCCCTAGACGTAGAACTAATTAAATCTAACTAACCTAAAGACACCACACACATCCATGCCCGAGGCAGGATTCGAACCTGCGACCGTAGCAGCAGCGCGGTTCTGAACTGAAGAGCTTACAACCGCTCGGTCACAGCGACCGGAGCGTATTCTTTCAATGATCGTCAGTACTGTACTGTAGCAGTTCTTTCTATCGAGTTTCGTTACTTGGCAATGACTCATAATGCGAAACCTACTATCGTTGCTAAGCTTTGACACCATTGTATTATCTTGATGCATGCGTTTTCTATTAAGTTGATAAATGGTGATATTTGTTTACCGAGTATCATTTGAAGACTTAGAGAAAGATTTGATAATTTTGTCTAAAATATACAATTTAATTATAAAGACATGGGGGCAGCAACTAGACTCCAGCTGTAATACTCGAAAGACATGAAAGGGAAGAGGTGATTGAAAAATGGAGCGAGAAGCGTTGTAGCCTGTCCCCTTCGTTATTAGTTCTTTAAATTGAGTAAGCACTAGAGAAAATAAACAAAAAATTGGGGTGGAATTATAGTTGAAAAGGGACAAATAAAACTTTGGAGGTTTGCCGAAGACAACGAAAGAGTGTCAGAGACTGCAAACATAGACCAAAATGAAACAACAGTACATCTATATCTGCGTGACTACTCTGCAATTTACACTTCAGTGCCAGGCAGAGATTTTTCCCCATACCTTCAGACTATTTTTCTACCGTTCCACTCCTATCAGCTTATGGGAAAATGAATGCTTGAATCTATCTGTACGAACTCTAATTTCTCTTATTTTAATGCGATGATCATGCCCCACGCCCCCCCCCCCCCTCCCTCCCCCTTATGTTGGTTTGTGACCATCAGATATCTCCTCATTCAGTGGAGAAAAAGGAAGAGAACCGCCTTTGTTTTAATGATTGCCACCCAAATCCCGTATGATATCCATGAAACTCTCTCCTTTATATCACGATAATACAATACTAGTTGCCGTCCTTTGAACTTTATCGACGCGCGTACTTCAGTCCTGTCTAGTAAGGATTCGTAGGTGTGAAACCAGGATGTTTTCCAAATAATTGCCAAGAAAAGGAAAATACGGAAGACACTGACAGGAAGAAGGGACAGGATGATAGAACATCTGTTAACATATAAGGACATCCCTTCCTTGTTAGTAGAGGGAGCTGTAGACGGTAAAAACTACAGAGAAAGACAGAGACTGGAACAGGTCCAGTAAATAACTGAAGACATAGGTTGCAAAGCAGGAAGAAAGAATAAAAAAAAGAGGATACCCTACCACACAACTTTACTGTAGCAGAGGACGAAGAAGAGTTGTGTATCTAGTCTATTTAGTAGGCGTGATGGATTTTCTAAGACGCATTGTTTGGTTTGCCATCGTGATAACATTATCTACGTCCCCATTACAATTTAACTTGTTGTAATTGGAAGTCCTAGATATTTAGTCGAACTAACAGCTTTAAAATTTTTGGGATCTGTCATGCAACCAATATTTAACGGATTTCTTTTCGTACTGATGTGGATGAACTCAGACATTTCCTTATTCAGAGACAGTTACCACTTTTCTCACGGGACATGAGGTATCTAAAAGACATTCTGCAGTTTGTTTTGATCTTCTGATACCTTTACTAGACGCTAAATAAAAGCATCATCTGGAAATGATGTAAGAGGGTGGTTCAGATTGTCTCCAGTACCGTTTATATTGGTTAGGGACAGCTGAAAACCTGTAAGTCTTCCTTAAGGAACGCCCGATATCACTTCTGTTTTACCCGTTTTTCCGCCGATTACTATAGTTACCTCTCAGATAGGAAATGACAAATCCAGTCGCACACAATATGATTAGAAGTCTGTTTTGAGGAATGGTATCGGAAGCCATCCGGATATCTAGAAATATGGAGTCAATTTGAGATCGCTGCCGACAGAACTCATTACTCTGTTCGAATAAAGAGCTGGTTGCGTTGCATAAGAACTATATTTTCAGAATCCGTGCTGACTGTGTGTCAACTGAATGTTACCTTCGATGTACCTGATAATGTTCTAACACAGTATAAGTTCCAAAATCCTACTGTAAATGGGTCTGGAGTTCAGAGGATTACTCCTGTTTCCTTTGTTGAGTATTGGCATGACCTGTGCAGCTCTCCAGACTTTTCGTACGAATATTTCGTCGAGTGACCGTTTGGATATGACTGCAAAGTATCTGGCTATTATATCGGCATGCTATGAAAGGAACCCTGCTGGTAAGCAGTCTGGACCAGAAGGCTTGCCTTTCATGAGTGCTTTAAGCTGCTTTGCTACAACGAAGATGTCTTCTAAATTACGGTTATTGGCTATTTTTTAATTCAAAATCTGGACTATTTACTTCATCTTCTTGGGCGAAGAAATTTAGGAAAACTGTGATTAATGTCTACGCTTTGGTGTCGCTGATACCTTTGGTATCACGTAAAGGAGGTACTAATTTTGTCTTGCCGCTGGTGTACCTTACATATGACCAGGATCTCTCGGAATTTTGGATTTTCTGTCTCAATCAGAGATAGAGATTTGTTGTGGAAGCTATTAAAAGCATCTCACACTGAAGTCCACGCTAAGTTTCGATCGGCGGTGTAATATATTCAGTCTTGGAGATTTTGTGTCGTTTTAAATTTGACATGGTTTTTACGTTACTTCTGCAACGATGTTCTAATCTTCTTTTTGTACCGTGGGGAAGCAGTACCATCTTTTATTAATATATTCGGTGAAAATTTCCCAAGTGCCTTTGATCGCCCTCCTGAAAAGTACTGTATTTCACTGCCTGCTTCACCTTGAAACAACATCCTACTCAACCAGGAGTGATGTATAATCCTCAATATGGCAGTAACCAAGGTGGCCACAGTAGTCGACCAAACGGAGGACACATGCAGCCCCCCAGAATAATGCTCATCGGGAACAACCCAAAGACGTATGACCACAGCCAGCACCGCCTTGAGTTATGAGCGAAGGGTTACCAACTCAGCTCGCATCTGAATTCAGCAATCACAGTACCTATCCATACTAAAGACAGGGGAAATACAAACTCAACAATCACATAGCTATCCACACTGAAAACAGATGAAATATGAACTAGATAGTAAACAAAGCGCGGAATAGTGGCTGTCATTTACACAAATGTGCAAATATTTTTAACTAAAATTTACACAGTAAATAAAAATACAAGCCGCTTCTTGTTTCTAAAGCTGTTTAGAGCTGACTAACGAAACGCTTTGATTTGATGTCCTGCTGCCTAGACGGGAGCTGCTGCCCAACTAATGAGTAATAGAATGTAGAGGAATGAAATCAGGCGATGCTGTGGTAATTAGATTAGTAAAGGAGACACAAAAGATAGTTGATGAGTTTTCCCATTTAGGCAAAAGGATAAAAAAATGCAAGTCAGCCTTAGAAAGAAAGCATTTCTTAAGAAAAGGGATGTGAGTAAACAAACACTGTTTTTTTCCTTGTTTCACAATTTTATTATAAATGTTACTCAACCAATCAGATATTTTAGAAATAAATAGATAGATGTGTACATCCCCACACCTCTTATTAAACGAGCAAACCCATTTCAATTATTCACCTCATTTACATGAGATGACAACCCCAAGATAGAAGCACAACTTTGGGCCCCAGTCTATCGTAGTTAACAAGTTCTTGGCTGATGCATAACTTTACTCCTATCATGTTAGTGTAATTGCTGAAATGTTTAGTTACGTATGTAATTTGTTAAAAATGCTCATTGACGTAGCTTTACATTAAGCTATGGATCGATACCTTAAGAAGTTAAGATGATTATCTTTTGCCTTGTCATCATGTTTATCTGTGCATTATCATCTTTGGGAATCAGTAATGTACCTGAAAATGGGCTTATAACACGAAACCCAGGCTATGCAGTAACATTAATAATAAAATTGTGAAACAAGGTAAAAACACAGTGTTTGTTTAATTAATTTATAGTGTTTCACCAAGAATCCACGGTTAATTCAATTAAAAAGGGATTTTTACATATTTGTATAAATTTAATTCTGAGGAAGTCTTTTTCTGACCTGGGTGGAGATTTCTAGGAATGTGAAACATGGCGGATAAACAGTTCAGACAGAAATAAGAGCTTTCGAAATTTTTCTGTATGTCTTTGCTTCTGATTGATGATCTGTGGGACTTCGGACGTTCACTCACGCAATAAAGTGAAACACCTGCATCCCTCATTTTCATGTTATTTATCCCACTGTAACCAGTTTCGGTGACTCACTGCACTATCTTCGGTCCTTAACTGACGCTGAGGGGGTGAACTCCATTCGTACACATGTTCCCATCAGGAGCCAGAATCCATGAACTGGCTTCCGTAGAATACTAAAAGAGCAGTGTTGTGTTTGTAACCATGATGGTTGCAGATTGTTGCGCTGTTACACTAGCCTATAGAAGCCAGTTGACGAATATTGGCCACTGACAGGATCGTGTATACGATTGGAGTTCATACTTTCGCCGGCTGGTGTGGCCGTGCGGTTCTAGGCGCTTCAGTCTGGAACCGCGTACCCGCTACGGTCGCAGGTTCGAATCCTACCTCGGGCATGGATGTGTGTGATGTCCTTAGTTTAGTTAGGTTTAAGTAGTTCTAAGTTCTAGGGGACTGATGACCTCTGATGTTAAGTCCCATAGTGCTCAGAGCCATTTGAACCATTTTTGAATTCATCCTTTCGGGTCGGTTAAGGTTTGATGATGGTGTATTGAGTCACCGAAACTGGTTAAAATGTAATAAACAACATCAAATCGACGGCGCAGATGTTTCACTTTATTACGTTTGAATTTGGTGTTACAAAAGTATGCGAAAGATTTGGTGGGTTGATCACGTTGATCACGATGCTAAACAGGAGATACTGAAGAGAATTGGGGAGAAAAGAAATTTGTGGCCCAACTTGACTGAAAATAGGGAACGGTTGGTAGGACACATTGTGTGGCATCTATAACCGTCAATTTGGTGTTGGAGGGAAATTTGGAGGGCAAGGCCAAGTGATGAATTCAGCAAGCAGGAGTGCACAGAATGTAGTAGCACGTAGAGCTGCACTAAACCAGTCTGCGGACTGAAGACCAGAACAACATATCCACCTATTTCGCTCATAATACGAACTGGTAACTGAGGGCTAGAAATTCCGTGTTCAGACATGCAGGCGACCCATACAGCAGGTACCCAGAGTGCACCGTTCCAGTCAGTGGACGCACCAATGAGGGCGCTAATGAGCAGCAGTAGCAGCAGCTGCGCGAATCGAAGCAGTCTCTGCAGTCTGCAGTTGTAACACTTGCGGTAACGCATGCGCCGCGCTGGGCGATTGTGCGGGGAATTCGGGAGGTGAGCTGAATGTTTAACGAAGCGGCGCGGTCTCGCGGTGGACAGGCAGTGTCGACCGTAGTGGTCGCAGGAAACGGGCCGCGCTAATTAGCAGGGCGGCGGCCGTCACAGACGCACCGGCGACCGGCTGCGGTCGAACCTACATCTGGGATGAGTCACGAAATTACGGCCTTGTTCACTAGACGATCATCCGGTATCAGATCCCAGATGATTTCTAATCATTAGATGTGTCTAATGGTGTAATTTAGTTAATAAGCGACGTCACGCATCTGCAGAGAAACATATGTATCCTTGTGTGGCAGACATCATCACGTACACTGATAACATAAATTTTTATTTGTGAGACATCTTCCAATGTTCTGTAACACCCACCACAATCGTGAAGAGCTGTTACTGCCCGATATCTTCCACAACAGAAGTCGCTTTTCGAGTGTTTTGAAATTCCTCGTTACAGATTTATAGGACTTCTAGAGGAGAGTGAGTACATAATATTTTCAATAGGAACCCATGTCCGGAAACGTACCGTTTCCGTTCTACGGCGGTTTCAGTTCAGATGTTTAATTCATCCACTTCTGCTGGAGGAACTGAATTAAGCGTAACGCAATACAGTTACTAGGTAACAAGTCCAAATGAAACATCCATTTATCACCTATATTTGTGTTGTGTACATAGTTCCGCGTAGTCAGCACGTACGGAACTTTCCCACTAGAGCGCACCTCGCTAAGCACAACAGCGCAGGCGCAGCGCTCGTCCGTCTCCGCACTACGAGATGGCGCTTCCATAGAGACGGACCAAATTCTGTTTCCGCCGAGCCGCGTATTAATATGTAATGCAGCCAATGAGATTGCTGCTAATGTAGAACCCTTTCTCCTCACGGGTCACACTCACGCAGTGATACATGAACGCGCAAGGTATTATAATGAGTGTACAGACCTCTGATTAGTCAGTTTGCATTTGTCTGCACCAGTCTGTACCAGCCTGCATTTGTCTGTACCAGTGTATAGTCAAGTTTCAGTCTGCGCCTAATAAGATTACCATATTCCTGTACATATCCATGAAGATAAATGTATAGACACTTTTGTCAAATATCAGAGATATATGTGAGAATAAGATTAACGTACCAATACCAAAGGAACTTCAGATTGGCAATTGTAAATAGCATCCAGAACCAAGTTAAGTAATTTTTATGCTTATTATTATTTTAATAAACGTCTGTGAAAATTAACCAAGTTCTGTTTAAAGTTGGTCACCGTCAATTTGCTACTCTAAGCGTGCAAGAGTCATTTCTATCGTCTGACCTAACGGCAGAATATAAACACGCCACGATAAGACTACGAGACATATTGCTGACACTCGCCTACTTCGTTAGAGCGACAAGTCAAATAATCTGATGGGGTGTGTACTGAAGGTCTTACAGTACGCACACCACAATTTGTATTATCACTTAAACATTACGCTTATACATTATCTCAAAACAAAAAGGAACCCAACATACTGTACGTACAGAACAGTATGATTCATTACAACAGCAGCTCGGTGTGGAGGCACCAGCGTTGTTACAGATATTGAACATATGAAGCGTCGTTCTCCATCCCACCTAGTGTCTCTTCTATTTCCAATGCAGCGGCTAGAACTCATGCCAGCAGAACTTCGTCTGTCTCTACAGGAGTCTCGTAAATTAAACTTAGCATAAACTGTCATAATTAGATGTTTCGTAATGCTTCCTTTCGAACTGCTACCTAATAACTGGTTGGCCACTGTGGCCGAGCGGTTCTTGGCGCTTCAGTCCGGTACCGCGCTGCTGCTGTGGTCGCAGGTTCGAATCCTGCCTCGGGCATGAATGTGTGTGATGTCCTTAGGTTCGTTAGGTTTAAGTAGTTCTAAGTCTAGGAGACTGATTACCTCAGACCTTATGTCCCATAGTGCTTAGAGTCATTTTGAACCTAATAACCGTACTGTGTCACGCGTAATTCAATTCCTCAGGCAGCAGCGGATGAATTAAACATATGAACTGAAACCGTCTTACGTTTCCAGACGTGGGTTCCTATTCAACGTAACTTGTACTCATTCCCCTCTACAAGTCCTAGAATTTCCGAACAAATTGTATAGCTGATACTACAGTTTCATGGTAGTAGTGGCACCATTTAGGTGTATCTCAAACATTAAGTAAGATAATAGTTCTAACATACTCCTTTAAAGGATTAAAATTTTTAAAAATTTAAATTTACAATCAAAAAATCAGATGAAATTACTAAAAAATAGCCTGCCTAGCCGCACAGCTAGTAGGCAAACATCTAACGTAGATGGACTGTCATAATAGCAACCCATATTGTGGCGAGAAAGAACCCTGTCTCTCAAGTGCCGCCCTGGAAAATGACTCTTGCTCCAAAACTTCTACCGGAATTCATGCAATTTACAATAACAAACGCACCTCAGGAATTCGGTAGAAGTCACGCGATAGACCAAAGTTAAATTAAGTAATGATCCTGTGCTGCAGAAAGCGTAGATCCGCTTTAAACCTGATGTGAAGAAGCACAAGAAAACGGCTCTAATGCTTGGGACTAATACTTACCGACCACCTATACAGCCAAGTACCTTCGTTACCTTTGTGGCAGTGGCAAGAGGACTGACCAATAACGCCGCGGGCTCTATTCGTGGTAAACAACTTGAAGGTGACGCGTAACACCAGCTTGGAAAGGAACTAAAGTACAAGAAAGTACGAATACCGAATAAAGATTACAGAAGAAAAGTGGGTAATAACTGAAAGTAATAGCAATGTGAGAGATGTTCGACATCCTAGCCATTTCATGAGTTGTTTTAGTAGGATACCAAGCATTTATTATCAGTCCCTGTTTTAAGGCTTCAAATGGTTCAAATGGCTGTGAGCACTATGGGACTTAACATCTGTGGTCATCAGTCCGCTAGAACTTAGAACGACTTAAACCTAACTAACCTAAGGACATCACACACATCCATGCCCGAGGCAGGATTCGAACCTGCGACCGTAGTGGTCACGAGGTTGCAGACTGATTTTTTAAGGCGCTATACAGTACTGTGTACTGTATTCGTATGTTTCATTCTGTTGTGCTGCCCCATTCAATACCAGATATTTCAGTATTGGCAACACCATAATTGCGTATGGGCAGGGCCATAGTTGACAAGGAAAAGACATGGGTTTAAGGATGGGATCAAGTTCTCTCAGTCTTCAGTTATCATTCCCTATAAATTGGAGAACATACTGGCGTTACTAGTCAAGATATGCCTTTAGATACTTATACATTACTGTTCGCGATAAGTGCAACACCAAGACAGAATGATCTGATCAGAAAGAAATTTATTACACCTGAGCCATGCTCGTGTTCATGCCGTTTATTGCTTGTCATCTTGTGTTTACAGTACTGCCACCTCGTTTCTTATTCGATTTACTGGTGTCACTAAGTTGCTGGCTTGCCTGCCCATGAGTGGCAGCAGCAGCGCTTATCGATAAGAGCACGGTCGTATTATCTTTGGAGCGACCGCTAGTATTTACAGGTCGTCGTGTGTCGGAGTTGAGTCGCGACAGAGCAGCAGTCGGGTCCTGAGAGCCATGACTTGCTCGATCTTTGCCGGCGCACATGACATGAGTGGGGACGACCTTGGTTGGTCGTTCGTTTGGTCGTCTCATCGGACGACGTGTATTCGGTCGTCAACCGCTTCTGGGTTCTCTGTGTGTGTCGACTTGTGATTCGTTTTCTTTGTTCCTCAGTGACTGGTTTTCGTATCTTTCGAGTTGTTTGTGGAAGTGTATCCGCAGAACCGTGTGTAGTTTGTGGTTTTGACTCAACAGTTATGGTAACGCTCTCTGCGTGTTGGATGCAGTTGGTTAGTTGGGACAGAGCAGAGAGGAAGCCTCCGCGGCGCAAAGTCAGGCCGAGACCGCTGGCGGCGTGCTCGTGTGGTCAGATTATGAGGCGCTAGCTGCGAGAGCTACAGTGTTAGTTGCCCATCGAACCTTACACTCAAGCTGAGTGATCCGTTAACGTTTTATGAAACCACAACAGCTGTGTCATCTCTGCGTTCATTGCGTTGTTACTTCCTGGGCCGTTCCAGCTAGCAGCAACGTATGGTGTGTTGGAGTCGGCGAAATTTTGCAGCCGTCTTCCTGTATAGTCTCTAACTATTAAATTGGTTGTTACTTACTAGTGAAGTGCACCAGCAGTATTTTCTGTATAGTGGCAATTAACGCCCCAGTTACTGCCCTGGTCGTTAGTGTAATTTCCCGGCAGTGTGTTTTTCCTCGCCATGATGATGCTGTGCAACACGGCGTGTAGTTCCACAGCCTTTTAGTTGCCCGTTCATATTTTTTTTTCTTAGAGTAGTTCTTGTGTCTTGGCTGCTTTTAGACGCCAATTCTGAAGGCGTAGTGCTGCTGGTATCTTCGTTCTCGGCTGACACTTTCCTGATCGGATTTCCATCCAATTGCTTAACCTTACTTTTGACTTCCTGTCTCATCTCACCTTATGTTAAAACTACCTCCTCAGGCAACCCTTGGAACACTTCTGAGCACTACTGTTCTGTTGGTTTTAGATTGTGATTTTCGTTTTGGTCTGAAGTGCTATGTGAGGCCTTAAGCCGTCTATTAATTTACTTTGTTTTAAATTTAAAATAAGGCCTTCAGCCATCTTAAATGAAAATTTGAAAATTGAATTGTTTAAAACTAATTTTTTTTAAATTTTTCTGAAATTCTTGCTATCCAGGCCCTAACTCCTGAGTTGTTCAATGTCCAGTGTGTGGCCTTCAGCCGTGCCTTTATGTCAAATTTTTTAAGGTAAGGCCTTCAGATGTCTTATATTATAATTTGAAAACTGAATTGCTTAAAACTAATTTCCTTAAAAAAAGATTTAATCTGAAATTCTTTTTAATCAGGCTCTAAATTCTGAGTTATTCATGTCTTGTGTGTGGCCTTAAGCCAAGTATTTATTTTCTCTTTTAAAGGCTTTAAGCTGCGTGTATTCTTTAAAGCACTTTTTAATAACTTGTGTTGAGGCCTTCAGCCATTCTTGTTTTTTGTGTGATTTTGGGCCTTCAGCCCAGGAGGTATCGGAGGTTTTCTTGACAAGGGCTTCAGCTTTATTGTTTTAATTTGCTCCTTTAAAGCAATGTGTAATTGAGTCATTTTTAGGAAAGTAAATGTTTATGTGTTTGTACAAGTAACTGTAACTCATTACGGTCCCTTTCCACAACCATAAGCTGATCCGCTCTATCCTGCGAAACCAGATTTTAACACCCATTAGCTGCATGACACTGCACAAAAGATTCGCGTTAGAGACCCGTAGATACATAGTGACTGTGGAAATTCGGTACGGAGTAGCGCCACTACGTGCTGCAGACGTGGCATGGAATCAAGGACCGACTGAAAATAAATCCTGGGAATACTCTACCTCAAAGCATCAACTGTGGCTGCAGGAGGCCCTCAACGTACCTGTTTCCCATCGATCATATCCCAGAAATGTTCGAGGGGCATCATGTCGGGTGAACCGGCAGGCCAGGGAAGCAGTGGCATCCCTTGTTCTTCGAAGAGGGCTTGCGAATGCCTGAACACATGCAATCGGGCGATGTCCTGCTGAAGTACGGCATATGAAACGGCCTGCCGGAGATACTCTGCCTCGGGCTGTAAAACCTCTCTGCTGTAGCGGTGGCTGTTCAGATTGCTCGCAATAAGTAAGAGGCTAGATTCCTTATTATAGGCAGTGGCCACCCAAACTGTCCCACTTTGCGCTTGTCTGCAACGCAGTACAATCTGCCTGATTGCGTTCGTCACTGAGGCATCGGATGCGCATGCGGCCATCACTGTAGGACACATTGGACTTGTCCGAAAATACTAAATTTTGCCACCCAGTATGCCAGTGTCGGCGTTCACGTGACAATTGCAACTTGCGGTGTTGGAAGGCAACGCAACGGCATGCGTGTCACCAGTCCAGTCTGCACAAGACAATTACAAACCGTCGACGCAGAGGTGTCCACGGCCATTGCAGTGCTACATCGTAGCACCAACAGTGTGGAAAGAGCTGTTCTGTTCGAATCCTGCCTCGGGAATGGATGTGTGTGATGTGCTTAGGTTAGTTAGGATTAAGCAGTTCTAAGTTCTAGGGGACTGATGACCACAGCTGTTAAGTCCCATAGTGCTCAGAGCCAGAGCTGTTCTGTCCGTTACAGCCAAGTGGAGGAGAAGATGGCCATCATCTCGCGCTATGGTTACATTTTGTGATGATGATGATGTTTGGTTTGTGGGGCGCTCAACTGCGTGGTTATCAGCGCCCGTACAATTACCCAGTCTTTGCTCAGTCCAATTTCCCCACTTTCCTGGATGATGATGAAATGATGAGGACAACACAAACACCCAGTCATCTCGAGGCAGGTGAAAATCGGTTACATTTTGTCGTCCAGTACCCTGTCGGTGCCTTGTACGGCCCTCTTCTCCACTGGTTCCACATATGCCTCACTGTTGAAGCAACTTGCCCCGTACGAGCCGTAGCGTCATGGGAGGACAGAAACGGATCCCATAGACCAGTCATTCTGCCAGCTTCGATCACACTCACTTGCCGATATTCCACCCCGTGACGTCGGCGAGGAACAGTGGCACTTGCGTTTAGGTTTCACATCGTATGAAGGTCCTGCACCGACAGTGTTGCGTAGCACTGATTGGTCCGGTCACACAAAAGAGGGCACTGTTGGGCATACATGCACACCACGTTTCTGCGATTTTAATCACTTACTATGGTCAGAGATGAATACACTAAGCAGATTCAGAAGGATGTAGGTTGCAGTAGGTACTGGGAGATGAAGAAGCTTGCACAGGATAGAGTAGCATGGAGAGCTGCATCAAACCAGTCTCAGGACTGAAGACCACAACAACAACATGGTTCTGCAGTTCTAAACGTGCACTTATCACGGCCTGGTGTAGACTTTTGCTTTTGTGTGTCTCACTTTTTAGAAACTGTAGTCTATCTCAGTGTGTAACAATTAATTGACTTTTCAGTCTAATTAAATCGACTGTAATTAAGTCAATAATCGGTGAAAGCGCATGATAGATTTGTTTAGCGCACGCCATCGAAAAGAGAATAAAAGTTCTATAAATATGACGTCTTACATGCCTAATAACTATTTTTAATGCAAACTTTCCTTTGTATTTTTGAAAAACAACGTAAAGTGGAACTTATGTAGATTAATTGTGAAAATAAAATTAATTGTAAGTGGCGTAGATTGGCGCACAGCTTTACGAACACATGAGCTATGTAACTCTTAATCTGTAGCTCCTATCCTTATTATTCCGGCTGGTGGTTATTCACGGCCATGTCCCGTATCAGTGGAATGGGTACATTTGTAGGTTAGTGACTGAAATCACGATGGGCGAGACATGTGTATTTTAACGGAAATATGCAGGGTAGTCCATTGATCGTGACCGGGCCAAATACCTCACGAAATAAGCGCCAAACGAAAAATCTACAAAAAACGAAACTTGTCTAGCTTGAAGGGGGAAACCAGATGGCGCTATGGTTGTCCCGCTAGATGGCGCTTCCATAGAAACCCCCATTTTTATTACATATTCGTGTAGTACGTAAAGAAATATGAGTGTTTTAGTTGAACCACTTGTTTCGATTTGTGATAGATGGCGGTGTAAGAGTCACAAACATATGACTACAATTTTAGACGAATAGTTGGTAACAAGTAGGTTTTTTAAATTAAAATACAGAATGTAGGTACGTTTGAACACTTTATTTCGGTTGTTCCAATGTCATACATGTACCTTTTTAAACTTATCATTAATAAATACGCATGCTGTTACAGCGTGATTACCTGTAAATACCACATTAATGCAATAAATGCTCAAAATGATGTCCGTCAATCTCATTGCATTTGGCAAAACGTGTAACTACATTCCTCTCAACAGAGAGTAGTTCGCCTTCCGTAATGTTCACACATGCATTGACAATGAACTGACGCATGTTGTCAGGCGTTGTCGGTGTATCACGATAGCAAATATCCTTCAACTTTCCTCACAGAAAGAAATCCAGGGACGTCAGATCTGGTGAACGTACGGGCCATGGTATGGTGCTTCGACGACTAATCCACCTGTCATGAAATATGCTATTCAATACCGCTTCAACCGCACGCGAGTTATGTGCCGGACATCCATCATGTTGGAAGTACATCGTCATTCTGTCATGCAGTGAAACATCTTGTAGTAACATCGGTAGAATATTACGTAGGAAATAAGCGTACATTGCTCCATTTAGATTGCCATCGATAAAATGGGGGTCAATTATCCTTCCTCCCATAATTCCGCACTACACGTTAACCCGCTAAGGTCGCTGATGTTCCACTTGCCGTAGCCATCGTATATTTTCCGTTGCCCAATAGTGCATATTATGCCGGTTTACGTTACCGCTGTTCGTGAATGACGCTTCGTCGCTAAATAGAACGCGTGCAAAAAATCTGTCATCGTCCCGTATTTTCTCTTGTGCCCATTGTCAGAACTGTACACGACGTTCAAAGTCGTCACCATGCAATTCCAGGTGCGTAGAAATATGGTACGGGTGCAATTGATGGCCGGCTGTTGTGACCGAGCGGTTGTAGGCGCTTCAGTCCGGAACCGCGCTGCCGCTACGTTAGCAGGTTCGAATCCTGCCTCGGGCATGGATGTGTGTGATGTCCTTAGGTTAGTTAGGTTTAAGTAGTTCTAAGTTCTAGAGGACTGATGACATCAGATGTTAAGTCCCATAGTGCTCAGAGCCATTTGAACCATATTTGCAATCGATGTTGATTTAGCATTTTCAACACTAACGTTTTTGAGATTCCCGATTCTCGCGCAATTTGTCTGCTACTGATGTGGGGATTAGCAGCGAAAGCAGCTAAAACACCTACTTGGGCATCATCATTTGTTGCAGGTCGTGGTTGACGTTTCACATGTGGCTGAACACATCCTGTTTCCTCAAATAACGTAACTATCCGGCGAACGGTCCGGACACTTGGATGATGTAGTCCAGGATACTGAGCGGCATACATAACACACGCCCGTTGGGCATTTTGATCACAATAGCCATCATCAACACGATGTCGACCTTTTTCGCAATTGGTAAACGGTCCATTTTAACACGAAGGGAACACCGTCCGCACTGGCGGAATGTTACGTGATACCACGTAGTTACACGTTTGTGACTATTACAGCGCCATCTATCAAAGCGAAAAAAGTGGTCCAACTAAAACATTCATATTTCTTTACGTACTGCACGAATATGTAATAAAAGATGGGAGTTCCTATTTAAGGTAACGCAGTTGATATCAGTTTCACCTATGGCAGCGCCATCTAGCAGGCCAACCATAGCGCCATCTGGCTTCAAATGGCTCTGAGCACTATGGGACTTAGCAGCTATGGTCATCAGTCCCCTAGAACTCAGAACTACTTAAACCTAACTAACCTAAGGACATCACACAACACCCAGTCATCAAGCGCCATCTGGTTTCCCCCTTCAAGCTAAACGAGTTTCGTTCTTTGTAGTTGTTTCGTTTGACGTTTATTTCGTGAGATATTTGGCCCGGTCACTATCAATGGGCTCTCGCGTGGTTTCATACAAAGACATAATTTTTAAATTTAGTTCTAGCCCCCTTAGGCGTATTAACCCAGGTCCCCCCCATCTGCCCTTGGCTAGGGAGTATCATATTTGTGCCGACATTTTCGTGTAGTGTTATATAGTGAGTGTTCCGTGTTCTGCGTCTTTTGGGAAGTGTTGCGAACGGCCATCATACTGTCGCTGGGTGCGATTTTTTTATCTCTTGCGAACAGAAACCAGACTGTCGCCATGTTTTTTTAATTGTGTGTCTACTATGTTACTTGTCTGATTCCTGTGTATTTTATTAACATTGCCCACCCCTTTGCTTTATGTTTTAACTTTCCACAATTTTCCGCCGTTTTACAATTTGAGTCACCGTTTTATCGCCTGTTTTTCTTGTTTCTTTTCTCCTTACGTTTTTAAAAAGTTTGTAGGCTGTAGAGCAGCGTACTAAGCTGCTGCCAGCCGGCCCCCTCCGGGGGGGGAATTGAAATTCAATAAAGGAAAAAAAAACCTTAAGCGAAAGCAAATTTCCAACGTACAGCTGCTATTAAAGACAAATTTAAGAAACCAAAATAGCTTCGTCCACAAAACTTGAAAGCCTATTGTAAAACTTCTAAACAATTTTGGACTGTTTGTGAGTGGAAAAGTCTAAACGGCAGTACACGTCAAATATAACACCGTTGCCGCCATCTGCGGCCGGGATTTTACCTCGGTACAGGTATAGGTCAAGTCACTTACCAAAACAGTAGGAGCTTATTGTCCTTTCACGTCCAAAGCCGTACTCCTCACTTGCTCACTTGGACGGTGACCTACACAGGGAAGGTGTGTTCTGTCACTAACTTTTTCACCACTGTTAGTGGCACGTAGCAAAGCTGCTTCCAAAGTGGACAGGTCAACATGTCCATTATAATTTGCCCCCTATCAGAAAATGCTGTAACTGTGCTGGTTCCGTCTACCTGACGTGACACTGCCATGACTGGTAGCATCCTCAGCCAGCAAGCTCGTTGGCGTCTTGTGTACCACGAGGCATTTACGATGAGGAATGTATTTTTCTACATACAGCTTGTGTTCTTGCAATTGACGTGAGTGGAAATGAGGGAAGAGCAGACACAGTCCTCTCGCACTGTACGCTCAGAACGTTTGTGTACGAGAATCGCTGGACGCAGTGGCTTGCAAGTGAAGTTTATGTACGAGGGGCATTCAATTAAACATTCAACATGCAAGATTCCAATACACAGTATTATTTGACACTCTTTTGGTTAAGAAATCCTATATTTGAACATACCCTTTGTTCAGTGCGACGTTCTTACGCCACCTTACAGGAAAGCCTTGTATGTTCGTATGGTTCCACTTCAGTGGTCAATAACCTCCCCATCATCCACGCGTTGCTTCAACTGCATCCTTCATTGCGCCAAACAGATGGAAGGTGGGAGATCGGGACTGTAGGACGAATTAGAAAGAACAATGCAATGAAGTTTTTGAGCTCTTCTCGGTTGCGTAGACTCGTATGAGGCCTTGCGTTGTCACGGAGAAGGAGAGTAGCACAATACACTTCGATTTTATCGTTGCATCCTAAGAGAGGACGTCACGCAAAGTAGTCCCTTAAGAATCCCAGAACACCGTCGCAGTGACATTACCAGCTGAGTGTGCAGCTTTGCATTTTTTCGTAGGTCCAGAGGTGGTGTGGTATCACTCCATGCACTGCGGTCTTGCATCCGGTTCGAAGTAATGAGGTCACGTTTCATCGCCTGCGACCATGTTGAAAAAAGAGTGACACCATCTGTCTCGTAACGCGCAAGCAATTCCGCACAGATGTTCCTTCAAAAAAAAATTTTATTCAAATATGTGTGAAATCTTATGGGACTTAACTTCTAACAACGGAACGTCCCCATCACATCCCCCTCAGATTTAGTTATAAGTTGGCACAGTGGATAGACCTTGAAAAGCTGAACACACATCAATCGAGAAAACAGGAAGAAGTTGTGTGGAACTATGAAAAAAATAAGCAAAATATACAAACTGAGTAGTCCATGTGCAAGATCTGCAACATCAAGGACAACCTGGGCTCAGGAGCGCCGTGGTCTCGTGGTTAGCATGAGCAGTTGCGGAGCGAAAGGTTCTTCGTTCAAGTCTTCCCTCGAGTGAATATTTTAATTTTTTTATTTCCAGACAATTATGTGACGCACATGCCGTCACCAGTGTCGTACAGAGTATATCAGAAGTGTTTTCTTGAGGAGGAATCGGTTGACCTATGACCTTGCGATCAAATGTTATCGGTTCCCATTGGAGAGGCACGTCCTTTCGTCTACTAATCGCACGGTTTTGCGGTGCGGTCGCAAAACACAGACACTAATTACAGTGAACAGAGACGTCAATGAACAAACGGACAGATCATAACTTTGCGAAAAAAAAGAAGTAAATTTTTCACTCGAGGGAAGACTTGAACCAAGGACGTTTCGTTCCGCAGCTGCTCACGCTAACCACGGGACCACGGCGCTCCTGAGCTCACACTCTCCTTGAAGTTGCTTATCTTGCGCATGGACTACTCAGTTTGTATATTTTGCTTATTTTTTTCATAGTTCGACACAACTTCTTCTTGTTTTCTCGATTAATCTGTGTTCAGTTTTTCAAGGCCTATCCACTGTGCCAACTTTTAACTAAATCTCAGGGGGGGTGCGATGGGGAGGTTCCCTTGTAAGGTCGTCAGTCCCTAAGCTTACACACTACTTCTCTTAAATTATCCCAAGGACAAACACACACACACCCATGCCCGAGGGAGGACTCGAACCTCCGCCGGGACCAGCCGCACAGTCCATGAGTGTAGCGCCTTAAACCGCTCGACCACTCCCGCGCGGCGATGTTCCTTAGTTGCTCTTCCTGGTTTCCTATTAGGCTGCGAGGAACCCAGCGGGCACATAGCTTTGAAAAACCCAAATAGTGCATGAGTAAGTCAACAGTATCATTAGAGACGACCAATCATGCGGCGAGGTGTTTGATTGCGATCTGTTGATCTCCTCGAACGATAGTGTGCGCACGAGGCAACACTGCAGGAGCAGCAGCTGTGTGCAGCCAGCCGGCACGCGGAATTGCGAAGATGACAGACGCCTCGCCTAATGATTCACCGTGCTTTTGTTCACTGCCAGGTCTCCGTAGACATTCTGCGAGCACCTATCGGTATCTGAGATGCACTGGTTTTCCGCAAAAGAAACTCAATGACGTCTCTGTGCCTCCGCTACAGACGACGTTTTGGAAGCTACGCACAGCGACCACACCTATCGGAACTTCATGAAACAGCAGATACTGAAGGGGAATATTCCACGATGTCTTAGAAAAAAATTACAAATTTTTTTCGACCGAAACTGACCGAGAAAAAATTGTGTAGCCTTACCTATTGAACGCCATTCATACAGAAAATTTCCTGATAAGTAGTTAGTTTTCGATGGCGTTAAGCCACAGTAATGCAATACTTTTTAAAAGAGTAAACCGCCGTTTGACTGTGTATTATTATATTTATCATTTTTGTTTATTAAGTCATATTTGTTAAGGAATTTCAAAGCAGGTAAACAACACTCACATATGTCTTCAAGACATGGAATGCCTTGGCAAATATGATTTAACAACTACTTTTAGCATTTTACTTTATAATCGCATAAAATCCGAAATCTGTATAGTACAAAAGATAAATACAGTAACAAAAAGTGGTGGTTTTCTCTTTAAATAGTTAATTATTTAGTTGGCTGCAAAGAGGAATTAACACCAGATACTCAACGCGATGGTGAGTCGTCGTTCATGCACATACAATGAGCCACACTGAACACAAAGTGTACCTCTATCCAGCGATTAACATAAATAATTATCTCGTCGACCAGAATTCATTCTGCTAGTGATGAAGTATGAAAAAATTACACAAAGGTTACTCCCTTAGCGGAACCTCAGGATTCAGTCAACTAGTAGAACATGTTAGGCAATAAAGGAGACACGGTTCAATAAATTCACGTGTTTCAAACAGAAGCGCAGACCAAATATACCTTTGATGTTTCTGATACTCAGATAAAGTGGTTTTATCTTTCATGTGACATTTGATGATGACAACAAAATTCGTGAAACAGACGTTACGGTAAAATTTTCACAGTTTAAAGCCACTGTAGGTTCCTTTTTTTTTATTTTTCTGGGTCATCAGTCATCTAAATCGTTTGCTGCAGCATACCAAAATTTCGGCACTTATGCTTAAATCGTTACTTCATAAATGCAATTACAAGCAGTGTTCTAAATTATTTATTGTATCTCGTGTTTGTAATTATACTGACGGTGTTTCGACTGATTCAATGCGGCCTGTATACATTGCAGGATGCCGAAACATTGTAGGTATGTTCAAATGTGAGTGAAATCTTATGGGACGTAACTGCTAAGGTCATCAGTCCCTAATCATAGACACTACTCAACCTAAATTATCCTAAGGACAAACACACACACCCATGCCCGAGGGAGGACTCGAACCTCCACCGGGACCAGCCGTACAGTCCATGACTGCAGCCCCCGAGACCGCTCGGCTAATCCCGCGCGGCTAGGTATGTTCATTAATAGGTGCGAGTTGGAGCAGGAAATAGTAAGTAATAGTTACACACGGTGAAAACATAACACTGTAAGCAGTCATAGTGTTGTGCAAGTGAAGGAAAACGTGAGGAACGATCAAATACTTGGTAACTCTGGTTATAGCATGTTATTCGAATATAGTCAAAAGTTACAATATGTGCATAATATAGTCTACCGACTCATCAACATGATGCACATCCGTAACTCGGCATAATAGACAGCTGCTCTGCTATAATCGTATGCTATCCTCATGATCAGGAAGAGGCCGAATACATTCCTGATAGATACATCTTTCAGCTGTTCCCACAACCAGAAATGTCATGGATTTAGATCGGAGGATCAGGAACGTCAGACATCTTGAAATTACCTGAAGATGATACAGTCATTAACGAAGGTTTCTCGAAGCAAATCTTTTACCTGGCAAGCGACACGTGGTGCCACCGTACCCAACTTGATGTTAGTGGTTTGGACACAGTTGACTTCTTATAAAGCTGGAATCACGTGTTGTACAAGGAGGTCCTTATCACGTGAAAATGTCACTGTACACCTAACAGGAAACCGAGATGTAATATGCTCCAAGAAAAACGTCCAGGAATGAAGGAGACTGTGAAATCACGCCACACAATCACGTAACGCGTGCGCAGTTGATGTTACTGCACAACATGTAGCTGAGTAGAAATCTTTATGTGACAGTTATGTACATTCACGGAACCTTCCAGAGCAAAATGTGTTTCGACCGTCCAACCCCTATCTTTGGACTGTATTTGTTGCGTATTCTGAATAATGTAGAGCTTCCGGTGTAAAATATGACTCCAAATCGTTTGTACTCTTGACCAGCGGAGAGACAATCCCCGTAATACACCTCGAACACTTGACTACCGAATTTGAGGCACGACCTGCATCGTCAGCTACATCTACAACTTCAGTTCTACATTTACATGTACATCTACATCCATACTCCATACTCCGCCTGACAGTGTGTGGCGGAGGGTACCTTGAGTACCTCTATGAGTTTTCCCTTCTATTCCGGTCTCGTATTGTTCGTGGAAAGAAAGATTGTCGGTATGCCCCTGTGTGGGCTCTGATCTCTCTGATTTTATCCTCATGGTCTCTTCGCGAGGTATACGTAGGAGGCAGCAATATACTGCTTGACTGCTCGGTGAAGGTAGGTTCACGAAACTTCAACAAAAGCCCGTACCGAGCTACTGAGCGTCTCTCTTGCAGAGTCTTCCACTGGAGTTTATCTGTCATCTCCGTTACGCTTTCGCGATTGCTAAATGATCCTGTAACGAAGCGCACTGCTCTCCGTTGGATCTTATCTATCTCTTCTATCAACCCTGTCTGGTACGGATCCCACACCGGTGAGCAGTATTAAAGCAGTGGGCGAATAAGTATACTGTAACCTACTTCCTTTGCTTTCGGATTCCATTTTCTTGTGATTCTTCCAATGAATCTCAGTCTGGCATCTGCTTTAGTGACGATCAATTTTATATGGTCATTCCATTTTAAATCACTCCTAATGCGTACTCCCAGATAGTCAATGGAATTTACTGCTTCCAGTTGCTTACCTGCTATATTGTAGCTAAATGATAAAGGATCTTTCTTTCTATGTATTCGCAGCACATTACATTTGTCTACATTGAGATTCAATTGCCATTCCCTGCACCATGCGTCAATTCGTTGCAGATCCTCATGCTTTTCAGTACAGTTTTCCATTGTTATAACCTCTCGATATACTACAGCATCATTCGCAAAAAGTCTCAGTGAACTTCCGATTTTATCCACAAGTTCATCTATATGTATTGTGAATAGCAACGGTCCTACGACACTCCCCTGCGGCACACCTGAAATCACTCTTACTTCGGAAGACTTCTCTCCATTGAGAATGACATGCTGCTTTCTGTTATCTAGGAACTCTTCAATCCAATCACACATTTTGTCTGATAATCCATATGCTCATACATTGTTCATAAAACGAATGTGGGGAACTGTATGAAACGCCTTGCGGAAGTCAAGAAACACGGCATCTACCTGGGAACCGGTGTCTATGGCCCTCTGAGTCTCGCGCACGAATAGCGCGAGCTGGGTTTCACACGATCGTCTTTTTCGAAACCCATGCTGATTCCTACAGGGTATATTTCTAGCCTCCAGAAAAGTGATTAGACTCAAACATAATACGTGTTCCAAAATTCTACAACTGATCGACGTTAGAGATAAAGGTCTATACTTCTGCACATCTGTTCGACGTACCTTCTTGAACATGCGATGACCTGCGCCCTTTTCCAATCTTTTGGAACGCTACTCTCTTCTAGAGACCTACGGTACACCACTGCAAGAAGAGGGGCAAGTTCCTGCGCGTACTCTGTGTAAAATCGAACTGGTATCCCATCAGGTCCAGTGGCCATTCCTCTTTTGAGCGATTTTAATTGTTTTTCTAACCATCTGTCATCCATTTTGTCATCTGTGCGACAACCTAGAGAAGGAACTACAGTGCAGTCTTCCTGTGTGAAACAGCTTTGGAAAAATACATTTAATATTTCGGTCTTTAGTCTGTCATCCTCTGTTTCAGTACCATTTTGGTCACAGAGTGTCTGGACATTTTGTTTTGATCCACCGACCGCTTTGACATAAGACCAATATTTCTTAGGATTTTCTGCCAAGTCAGTACATATATCTTTACTTTCGAATTCACTTAACGCCTCTGGTATAGCCCTCCTCACACTTCATTTCGCTACGTGTAATTTTTGTTTGTCTGCAAGGCTTTGGCTATGTTTATGTTTGCTGTGAAATTTCACGAATGGGCCTCCTCTCTCTTCCTGCTGCACTACCTATTTCACTTGTTTCTTCAAATGTCTTGAACGTATTCTTTAGCCGTTTTATTGACATAGGGCCCCTGGAAATATGTTTCTGTCAGCAATATTCCCGCATGCAGCGCTGCTACTGCTGTCGTTGTGATAAAAGATCTTTACCAGCAGTGCACCGTCTTTCTTCTCAACATCCACTGCGTGTTGTACCAAGTCCAACCATATCTTAACTCTTTAGATCAAGTATCATTTCACAGTAGAAATCAACAGCATCACCAAGCGACAAAGATTATGCTGACGTCAGAATAGAAACATTTTCACATCGTGACTGCTTACAGCGCCATATTTTACCCTGGTCACAGAAAGTGTCACTCATCGATTGATGAAGATGACTGCGATTATTCAGAGTCCTGCGATGTATACGGTCCACACTGCAGCACTCAGAATACAGTCAGTTCAATGATAACCACCTTATAAAGATTTCAATCTCTGTCATACACTACAAATATCTCCCCTGCAGCTCCTTCAGGCACGTCATCTTGTAACACAAGTCCTGACATCCTCTCCCTTTTTCTAGTTAGTACTTTGTACACGTTCCTTTCATCGACGAAACTGCGAAAAACCTCCACATTTATTATTGTAATGGTGCAATTAAATTTCACCATGTACTTGTAACACTACTTTTCTTACGCTTTGATTCCCCTGTTGTCAGATTTTCCCATCGTCTATAATTTGCTTCCAGTTAATACTATATAGGGCACGTATAGTCTCACAAATTTCTTGTTCTCATTAAAGCCTACATTTGCTAGCAGTAGCATTCGTTTGTCGAGGAATTCTGTCAACCTGTGCTAGTCAGTTTCTTATGTCCTTTCACCTTGCGCCGTTCATTATTTTGCTTCCATGGTATCACAGTTCCCTCCTTACGTCTATAACGTTGTCTCCAGTTGTGGTGTTAAGACTGCGCCATACCGTGGTGGCGTGGAGGGTGGGGGGGAGTGTAGATGGGCGCAAAACCTTTTACGGTCGAAAAACGTTGTATGATATAATTTTTACCATAAAATAAATTACTATATGACTTCATTATAGTCCGAATCATGATCTTTTGCTGAATTGTTATTTTTTACCTTTTATTATTTTACATGTTCGGTCGTGGGAGTTGGGTCGTTCACGCCCTCGAAAAGGCGGAGCGTGAGGTCTCCGACTGCTTGGAGAGACCTTCTTTCACTGGTGACACATGCACAAGACAAATGCTCTCTCTTGTTTCATAATTGCAGTAGTGTGTTTGTTTTCGACAATAAATGCACTCCTAAGCACCCTAAGTCAGGACCGAAAAGACATTAGAAAAAAGTAGCCTTTGTATACAACACGTAGGTAAATAATTTTTCTACATTAAGGAACGTCCTCAAGAAAGTTAATTTATAGACAAGAGCAGCTTTCTCTATGCCAGCGTTTGCTTTTCCCAAAATAGTTTTAGAGAGTTTTCCTTAATGATCAGTAGCTATTGAGGTTGGACTTAACCCTTGTTTGCCTGAGAGCGGTATCTGAGTTATCCCAAGCAAGATTTTTGCTCATAATTTGTCCTTGTCTGTAAAGAGATAATATTTTTCAGTTGAATATAGACTGTAAATGTAAATACTCTAAGTAAATAAGCTGTATTAACGTGAATACGTCACTTAGTATTCCTCGTAGCAGTTATTTCTGGCTAGTTATAGGACGTATTTGTGCATGTCCTGTCCAGTTAGCCATTCCTCTCCTAACGTATACATTTGTGCCGCCCGTTATTACACCTTGCTTTCCTTCTAGTCTTCAGTAGTGCCATTATGTTGGCTAGAAGTTTCTGCTCTAGTTACCTATTGGTTATGTGCATTTGCTATTTGTTTACCTAAATTTCTTACAATTACTTAATATTTTTTTCAGAATTTATCACAACCATAATGTTCTTAGGAAAGGAACATGACACCCAGAGCAGGAAAAGATGAAAAATGGAACCGGAACAGCTTGCTAAACTAACCTGAATTATTTAGAAATAGCTGATAGCACCGGCTGTATAAGTACGCCAAATATACATGTTTGTATTATACAGAGTCAGTGAACTGTTGACTCTCTAGAGCAGAAGTAAGGAGCAAATTAATTTCACTGTTATTATTTATTGGGTAGAGAATGTTAGAGAGGCTTTTGAAAAATACTTGTTAAGAGAGAGAACAGTGAACTACAGAATAAAGATCCATTTTTCCCAACAGTAATACTGACAGATCATTTTCTTATGATTGGTTTTATATGAAGTTAGGAAATTGAGAGAAAGTTTTAAGAACATCGTTGTATTCTCGTGTGAAATATAGTATATATTGCTTTCCTTGAAAGCTACTTTAGGAAAATAAAAAATTAATCGAGAAGTCCTTTGAAGAGCCACACGGTTTTGAAACATGGAAGAAGGTGAGCCCCAGCGAGTTAGATTACTAAAAATGTTGTTAACATGTGGGAGTATTTGAAAACTGAAAAGAGCTTGAAATGAAACTGGATGATGTGAAACAGTCGATGATATTGTTCAGTTACAAGAACATAAGTCATTTGGGAGACGGAAAATTATACTAACAAGAATTCTTGATTTTTTACTGTTTATACCTAGACAATCCTTACCCTTGGGCGGTCGCACAGATCTTCGTAGAAGGCTCCTTCCCAGATATAAGCCAGATGCAAATCATCACCTTCAGGTTTTCCAGCAAACAGGCAACTATGTTGTGTCTTATCTTCCTCCACGAAGACACTGTGAATTCATTAAACTACTGGGTGATCATATCAGAATAGAGATATTTAAGAGAATTTCTAAAGTTAAGTATTTCTCCATCATGTTCGATAGTGTAGTAGTTATACTGCAAATCTCCGCAAAGTGCATGAACGACACCGCCTTCATCCCGTCTTAAGCCAATCAAAAAGCTGTAGAGGCGCTAAATCTCCCCTCCCACATGATAGCACAAACTCATGTCGAACCAGGGAAAAAGTTAAAAAACCTACGTCTCTGAATAAAGGAAACCGCCAATTACTGGCTTTTTTAAGTTGTTGCAGAGGGGGAAGAGACGATTTTTCCGAAGTCCTGTCTCTTTCCACGACAACAGCGAACAGATACAGTCTCAATTATCATTTTCTAAATCGCCTGTGCCTTGGAGCTTGTTAGTCCTAGCTATGAGGTGTAATAAAGATTCTATCTCTAGACGTTTCTCAGATGCCGGAGTTTTCTTATACAACAGAGGCAGCCGAAGGAAGTGGTTCACTGTCCCATTTGCACTATCGGCAAACACGAAGTTATGTGAATTTTTATTACGCGTGGCTCTGCACGCAATGCCCGGCTTACGACTCCATTGTGTAGACGTGTTCCTTTCGTCTGTTGCCCAATCTCAGGCTTCTGCTGGCGCTGAGGCAAGTATCACGGCATTGTTCTGCCGTTGATTTTTGTATGGGTAGTGTCTCACTTCAGTAGTCTAAATGGTCTAAATGGCTATGAGCACTATGGGACTTAACTTCTGAGGTCATCAAACCCCTAGAACTTAGAACTACTTAAACCTAACTAACCTAAGGGCATCACACATCCATGCCCGAGGCAGGATTCGAACCTGTGATCGTAGCGGTCGCGCGGTTCCAGACTGTAGCGCCTAGAACAGCTCAGCCACCCCGGCCGGCACTTCAGTAGTGTTTAGTGTGACACGAACCAGAGGAAATCATTGAAATAGCAGGAGAATCTCATCCTGATAACCGATATATATATATATATATGTGAAAAAGGTAACTTTGTCAATCAGGATTGCCCATGGCTAAAACACATCCTAGCTTGACCTCATTCACTCCAGGGGTCATTCATCCACATGAAGCTGCAATCCAGCAGGGATACAGGTAAACATTGCTGTGAGGAGTATGAATTACGTCGTGGAGTATGAACTCTGGGCATTGATTTACATGTGCTCTGTCACTCATTTGGTCTCAATCATCAAACCCATACGTTCTCAAACTCTCAATGATAAATGTAATTACGTGTGTAATGTCTTTGTCTTATTACCGAAGTTGTGTAAATTTTTGTATTATTTCTACGACATGAAAACAAATGCAAGCACCTAACACTAGTCAATAGTGGTTTCATACAGACGAAGTACAGGTAAAACTTAATTCTATGATGTAATGTGACATAAAACGAGAAATTAGAATGTGTCAATCACGTCAGGATTAAAAGACATGACTTGCAAGTTATCTAACGTAGTTGAATTTACTGTATCTTATTACGTGCTTTGTGTTTGAAAGGAGTGTGATAAAAGTTAGTGCACTGACTGAGCTGTGCTGCGGCTTGCGTTCGTGCTGCTTGTAGGTTCCCGCCCTCTGTTGGAGGTCAGACAGTATCGTTCAGTTGGCATCGTTGCGGTTGTTTGTCTTCTTCTCGTGTTGACTGGCGCCACTCGGTTTGGCAAGCTTGCCTGTCGGCTAGTGGCAGTTCTAGGGTCAAAGGCAGTCGTTAGCAAGCGCCGAGCTTAAATATTCAGTTTACGAATGTGAACCATTGGCCGTCTTGTTCGCGCTGGATAAGTACCGGTTTTATCTCGAACACAGAGTATTTCAGCTAGACACCAACAATCAAGCCTTAAGCTGGGTGCCCCGTAAAACTGGCCGTATCGCGAGGTGGGCGGTATGCATTTAGGCGTTTCAGTTCGGAGTTAAGCACGTTAGAGGCACTGAGAATGTGCTTTCGGACGTCCTCAGCCGTATGTTTACTGAACAACCATCTAGTGAGGGCGCCCGAGAAGTTTCGAAAGGCAATCTTAGTTGTGTCGTGTTAGGCGATATTACTCATTTGTTTAGTGACATTGCCGACCATCAGGATCAGGACCCTACTTGGGGCCCCGTTAAGAAAGGGCTTTTGGTGGGGGATCGTTTGAATGAATACATTATCAGGAAATGCATTTTGTGTAAAAGGGTGGAACGTACCAAGGAGGTTAAGATCTGTCTACCAGGCACCCTAGTGCACACCACTTTCCATTATTTTCACGACTCGTTGACTGGAGGTCATTTAGGTACCTATAAGACCTTGCAGGAGACTGACTTTGCCGTCTACTCACTGACTTTGCCGTCTACTCACTGAGACGTTAGAGAAATGGTTTCAAGGCGTCGGTAGTGTCGTGCGGCCAAACCGAATAAAGTTCTTCAACTGGGGTTCCTTACTTCTGAACGTGAATCATGCTCCATTGACAAACTCTGTATTGATTATGTGGGCACCTTACCGCGCAGGGGTCCTTTGCGGGAAGGGTCAGTCGTAATCCGCACTGATTATCATCATCAGAAGTCTGCCAGTAAGTGGGATTCTAGTCTGCCTTGGCTTAGCTTTGCGTTCAATACCGCCAGCTATGACGCTTTGAAGGCTACTCCGGTTTCCTTGGCGTTTGCTTATCCTGTTAATTCCCTCCATTCGAACTTATGGGGGATTCAAGATACAATCCCTACGGAGATAACCCCTCAGGTCGTCAAAGGAAACTGGAATCGCGTGATGCGCAATATTCTCAGGGCCCACAATAGACGAGCTGGTCGTTATAACCGTAATTGGCGAGGCTTCAGGGGTAAGTTGGGAGATCAGGTGTATGTCCGTAATTTTCCTGGGAGGGAGATGTGTCTAGGCAACCTTGGGTGAGTTTCCTCCCCGTTTTCTGGGTCCGATTATGCGGATTTTAGGCCCAGTTAATCTTCTGGTTAAGGACAACCGTACCGGTAAGCAATACTGGGTCAACCTTAATCAAATTAAATGATAATTAATTGAAACTCTCAGCTGCTGACAGGTGTTGTTGACATACCTGGATGAGGACAGGTGAAAATGTGTGTCCCGACCGGGATTCGAACCTGGGATCTCTGCTTACATGGCAATCGCGCTATTCATCTGTGTCCTCGGTGGCACACATCGATAGAGAGTTGCCATGTAAGCAGGAGATCCCGGGTTCGACTCCCCCTCGGGGCACACATTTTCAGCTGTCCCCATGGAGGTATATCAATAACTCCTGTCGGCAGCTGAGGGTTTCAATTAATTATCATTTACTCTAGAGAAGCTGCACGGTCATCAATGGTGTCTGTTCTATCTTCATATATTTAATCAAATTAAGTTTGGTTAGGCCTCTAGTTGGGTCTCCTTACACACACCCCAGGTTTGTCCTCGAGAAGAGGAAGTTGAGCCATGCTGTGGCTCGCGTTGGTGCTGTTTGTAGGTTTCCGTCCTCTGTTGGAGGCCAGACGGTATTGTTTAGTTGGCATGGTTGCGGTTGTTTGTCATCTTCTCGTGTTGACTGGTGCCACTCGGTTTGGCAAGCTTGCCTGTAAGCTATTGGCGGCAGCAGCGGTTATCGATATGTAGTAACTGTTGCCCTACCTTTGGTGCGACTTCGTTGTTAGTCCGGGTCGTGTGAGTTTTTTTTTTTTTTTTGTGTGTGTGTGTGTGTGTGTGTGTGTGTGTTTGGGGATGTGACGGTACTTCGACTACCGCACCTCCGCCAATACTAAGATATAATTTACGATCGCGCACGCAGAAGAGCGCTGCGCCAGCGACCGATTTTTATACATAATTTTGTTCTTTTTTTTACTTTTGCGTAGGTGTTTGTTTTTAACAACTAATTGATTACTCTCTCTTTCTCTTGTCTTCAAACGAAAGACGTGTATTTTTCGGCGCTGTGTTAAATATGCTTTTGGGTGGAAATTAAAATTACATATTGAAGCGAAGTTGTTTCAATAGTGATTCGAAATGGTTATCGTCCTGACAGTGACAACTTGAAGAAGTTTTCAACAGACGGAGAAAAGTGAAAGACGGGTCGTCCTACAAGAGAATTAGGAGGAGAGCCATGAAGACTATATTGAAATTCAAAACACAATCAGATTTTCTATTTTGTATTTTCACGGCAGAACCCCGAGGAAAGAAAACACTACAATTGGCGTCCTCATGACAGGACTTACTATCTCCGGATTTGATACAAGAGCAATTATTATAGATTTTGGACATTTTATCTCATTTTAATCACTTAATAGCATCAGAAATTGAATTTGGACTAATTCTCATTCATTTCAATTGTAATGTTACATGCATGAAATTTACAACAATATTGTTTGCCCTGTTATTAATTCGTGTTAATTTTCATTTTCATGCTGAGGAAATTAATTTGTTAAAAAGGAAAAAGATAACGTTCCATAAAATAATTTGCACGGGCGCGAAAGAAAAATTTTGGATTTAAAACTGTATATCTGACGCTACATTTGCAACATAAGACTGAAGAACAAAAAGAAAAAATTGGTGAGTACAGAAATTTACATTTTTTTCCAGTTTCAAGCAGCCATCTGTACTTCCTTTAATCCGATCCATTTATTTCAAAATATTTTCCCAAATTGTGGTTAAAATTGATTTACTATTATTGCAAATGATAAGTGAAGAGCATATTCACAGTCATTTATTTGTGAGAGGGAAATTTCAGTACCAATTTAATAATTCAATTTCTAATTAAAAATCATATAGAAATATCCATTTCCATAAGAGAAATTTCAGATTTCAACATATCATATTTAATTTTATTTTTTTTTTGCCATTGGAAAAGTTTATTTGCAATGAATTACAAAAATCGCAAGACGGACGCTAGACGCGTAGAAATTGTTTCCGGGGACGAGCTTAGTGAAAGTGATACATTGCAAAACATGTCCGACAGTCAAATGAATATTGAACTTAATTGTGAGGATGTTCAAGACATAATTTTACCGGATCGATTAAGACACAACCCCTATATTTAAACAGATATACAGACGAATGGAGAGTGAGTACTACGCGACAAAACGCGACATTGATAAACGTTAACTTCAGAACCAGACCTCAATCAGACACGAAAAAATGACGAAACTAAGACATAGGACTCTGACATGCTCAACCAGATTCTTAAGTTACCTGGTGACGAAACAGAAAATTTGACACTTTAGACAAAAGATTTGACACTTTAGACGAGAAAAATGACAATTTAAAACGTGACATTGGGAAATTTGACACTAAATTCGATGGACTGACACGGGACATAAAACAAAATTTTGAAAAACAATCGAGACAAATTGCCGTCTTGACAGAAACCACCAGTAGTCTTGGAAGGAAATGAGAATCCGAATAATGCTAGACCCAGCACACAGCCGAAAATAGAATTACCAATGCGACATAGAAATCCCAATGAACCATTTTCAATGCTACCACTAGATCAAAATTACTATCAGACATCACCACATACTATGCACAGTCTGACACAAAATGCAGGACCCATAATACCATCGGGAGTAGCTGATGAAACATTAGTACGACATGGATACTTTCAGACATTTTCATGTGATGAGAAAGAGAAAGTGCATCCGATTGTTTTCATCCGCTCTTTTGACGGTATTTTCCCGAGACATTGGTTAGAAGCTGATGAAATTCGATATGTTACAAATTTTTTACGTGGAAGAGCAGCTAAGTGGGGAGCAGCAATGAAAAGACGATGTTTAACATTTGAACAGAATGATCAAGCATTTTTTGAGGAATTCTAGTCGATCACAGAACAGCAAAGTTTAAAACTAGAAGTATACAATCCAGAAATTTACAACCCAAAGAAAGAGACTTTACGTCAATACTTTGAACGCTACCTAGACGAAACATTATATTGGACAAAACCAGCAGATTTACCAGACGTAATTAGAACACTTAAAAGCCACTTACCATTTCCTTACCGTGATAAATTAATAGGAGTGTCCGAGGACAACATAAAGATTTTTTTCAGTTATGTTGATGAGATAGATGTTGTTTACAGAGATGAGATCAGGAATTTCAATCAATTGTATCCGATCCATCCAAGCAATTCGCGTACGCACAACAACAGAAATGACAGAGGCTATTGGAATCCACCTCCGACACAACAACAAAACACTCAAACAAACAATTCTCACTACACTGGGACAAATCCATTCAATATTAGGAGAAACAACTCGCAGCATTGGCAAGGAAACGGTAATTATTACTATAATGGTTATCCGAACAGTAATTACTATCAGTACAATAACAGTTATATTCAAAATAACAACAACAGAAGAAGGAACCGAATCATAGAGATCAAAGAAGAGAGGATAACAGGTACCATCCAGTATATTTTCAGAGAAACAACATACAACAACATCCAAACATGTATTGCAGGAATAACAGTAATGACAATACCAGTTACAGTCACGGGCGATATAATGTATGGGGAAATCACAATGGACCACCGCCACGACACATGCAATACAGCAACCCTCAATTCCTACCTAACGGAACTCCTAATGCGACGCGTGGTAATGTCAACAATCAAACAGCTGATACTTGGGTGACACGCGACAGAAATGTAAATATTATTGAGTTGGGCAATGAACCCAACCCGTAGCAACAGCCGAATTTGCCAGAAAACGAGCGACGACCGAGCTAAGCGCTCCAGTTATGGTCGATATGCAGCAGAGCGCAACGGAACCGACGATTTGTTTTCTCCGATATGATGACAGTAAGAAAATAGAAAAAGAATTATATCAGGATGTAGATTTTAATAGTACCAGTAAAACAAAGAAGATTATTCAGGCTATAACACGAGTTATGATTGGTAGTTATGAAGTGGAAGTACTGTTAGATACAGGAGCGGCAGCAAGTGTCATTTCAATGTCTTTATATAATGAACTAAAACAAATAATGAACATACAAACATTGCCAGGACAGAATTGTCACATTATAAGTGCCACCGGTAACAAATCAAAGAACGTGAAATTTCAAGCTCTCATTAACTTCACATTTTCAAATATACCACTCAATTACAGTTTTCTGGTAGTAGACAAATTAGTTATGCATTGCATATTAGGAATTGACTTTTTAAATGAATATCAAGTAATCATAGATTTCGGAAGAGGGAAATGTCATTTAAACGTAAACCAACAACAACTGACAATAGAGTTAACACAGGGTAAAAACTTAAACAGTAAACAAGGTAAGTTTGTACAGTTACATTTTGTGTATCCACCAGCAACAAACATATGTGATTTAACTTTTAACGAAGCTGTATCTCAGGGAATTAATCCTAATTATTTATATGAGAAATGCACAGAATCTGAATATCTGACGAAAGAACAACAACTTGAATTACTTGAAGTTTTGCAGCAATTTGCTGAGGTATTTGTGGATAAACCTGGAATTATTAGAGGCTATACTTATGATATGGATGTTAAACCACACAAAACATACTGCAGAACATATTATAATATTCCTTGGTCAAAGAAACCCGCAGTTTTGAAAGAGATTTAAAGAATGCAAGCTTGGGGTATCATTGAAAGGTCACATTCACCATATTTCAGTCCGATCCTAGCAGTTAATAAAGAGGATGGTAGTGTAAGGTTAGTGCTGGATGCACGAGAAGTTAACAAAGTCATAATCCCAATCAACACTCGACCTATAAATTTGGAAGAACAACTTTTAAAATTTCGTAATTTACAGTATTTAACCAATATCGACCTCCACTCATCGTTTTGACAGGTGAACCTCCATAAAAACAGCCATAAATACACTGCATTCCTATGTGAGGGACGTAGTTATCAATTTTGTGTTCTACCCTTTGGTCTACGAGTGAGTGCCGGAGTATTGATTGAAGCCTTAGATGCTGTTCTTGGACCAAAATTCCTGTCGCAAATCACAGTTTATGTTGATGACATTGTCATTGCCACCACTACTTGGGAAGAACAGGTTAATCTTTTGAAGCAACTTCTGACTAAATTTTCTGACGCAGGTGTCACTATCAATTTATCAAAGACGAAATTAGGGGGTAGAGAAATCAAATTCCTTAGTCACATCATATCAACTGAAGGAATTTTTCCAGACTCAAGAAAAATTGATGCAATTAAGAATTTTCCAGCCCCACAGAATCGTAAACAACTCAAAGCCTTTCTTGGTATATCTTCATTCTTCAGGAATTTTGTACCCTACCACGTTCTTAACAGTCCACATCTTCTATCTTTACTCAAAATAAATAATATTTGGAAATGGACATGACGTCAGACTTTTGCCTAGAACAGATGCAAGTTCCTACGGGCTCGGAGCATTTTTATTCCAAATTCATGTAGAAAATGAACAAACAGTCATCAAACCTTTCACTTTTGCTAGCCGCACGCTCACTGAATGCGAAAAGTCATATTCAGTGGCCGAGCGCGAAACACTTACCATAGTATGCGTATTTCGCAAGTTTCGGTACTTTCTATGGGGAAAACGTACTAAATTTTATGCTGATCGTCAATCTCTTTCTTTCCTGCTATCATGCAAGTTATTACATTTACGTCTTGCACGCTGGTGTACATCACTACAAGAGTATGATTTTGATATTATGTACATAAAAGGAGAATCCAACATTATAGCCGATGCTCTATCTCGTTGGCCACAAGGCCTACAAGAATTTTCAGATGTGACAGAACAAACACCAGATTTCCAAATTTTACTCATGTATGACGGTACATTTGCACCTTACTACAAAAACATGTGCAGGAAGTTAGCCATAGTGCAGGACAATGATCCCAGGTGGATCCAGATAAAGAATAAATTACGTGCAGGAACAGACCACATCTTGAAAAATATTACACATTACAAAAAGAAGTACTATTTCACCGACGAAACCCTGAAACACAGCATTGGTGTGTTTGCTTACCTGAAGCTCATGTTGATGATTTTATTTTATTTACACACATAACTTGGGGACACTATGGTGTAACCAAATGTACAGATAAGATTATAAAATATTGCTATTTTCCTAATTTAAGGCGAAGAGTATTGAGTAATATTAGGAAATGCATCATATGTCAGAAAGCCAAATATTCTAATCGCACAAGCATGAATGAATTGCATCCAATCGTACCTAAGAGGCCATTACAGCTAATTTCTTTAGATATTGCAGGACCCTATCCACAAGCACGTGGAGGAATGAAATACATCCTTGCTGTGTTAGATGTTTTCACAAAGTATTTAAAATTATATGCTTTACGTTCAGTTTCTACCACTGCTATTACCAGACGTCTATTAACAGATTACTTTGTAAGAATAGGAAAGCCTGAAGTTATTATCACGGATAATGCAACATATTTTACCAGTTTAAAATGGAAGACTTTTATTGAAGAACAGAATGTTAAACATTTTAATTTCAAGATTGCATGTGGCAGGAAACCCAGTAGAAAGAACATTTCGAGAATTTGGACAGTTTATGAGAACGCACACACCAGAGAAGCACACAAAATGGGTAGAATACCTAGCACCATTTGAACAAATAGTGAACAATTTAACTCGCATTTCTTCTGGATACACACCAACGGAATTAATTAAGGATGAAACAGAAAGAAATGAATGGACAGACCCTCTACCTAAATTTACAGCAACAACAAATCCTGTTAGTTCAAAAGAAAAGGTTAGACAAGCTTACACAACATTATGTGACAAAGCTAAGGAAAGAAAGCAGAAATATGACAGAGGTGTCAGGAAAGCACAAACATTTCAAGTTGATGAGTTAGTTTTACTAAGATCACATCCTAAACCCAAACTGAAACATTTAAACAGGAAATGGCAGGTCTTATACTCTGGACCATACCGAATTGCAAATATTCCACACCCTGGCTGTTATTCATTTGAACATCTATTAACACATAAACCCAGAGGTCTACATCCACACAGATTTCGAAAAAATTGAAAAAATACATACAGTAAAATGTTAGCTAATGAGAAGAAGATAATTAATATGATATACAGTTATGATGAGCCTACATTGAAGTTATACAGATACTTACAATCTAATGAATGCAGGTAAGTCTAGAAAGCAATGTGAACCATCCAATAGCTGATTAGATATTTTGTTATAAGAGGAGTTGCTACTGAGGCATATAAACATTAGAGGAGGCAGAGATCTGAACAGAATTATTTTCTTTAGGAGGCATGTGATAATAGTAATGTTGATATGAGTGATGTGAGTGACTAAATGATATGAGTGAATGTAATTTTAGTTTAATAAGAGGATAAATAGTAATATGGAGAGAGGTAAACGGAATATAAGATGAGAAAAGGGTATTATTATTATTATTGTTGAAGTAAAAAAGTAAGTGATGATGAATAAGAGGAATATATACATACATATATATATATATATATATATATATATATATATATATATATATATATATATATATATAATGCTGAGGAATAAGTATGAAGTATGTTTTTTTGTGAAGAAAGAATAATGGATAGGTGAAAATGTTATGATTAATTGAGAATACGTTGAGAGGAGAGAAACGAGATTTGAATGCTGTATCACATGTACTCATGGAATACAGAATGAAAGTAGTGGAAAGAGTATTATTTATTGAATGATTGGTATGCCTGAGATAATAACTTATGTGATGTCTTATATATTCTTATAACTAAAGGTGGAAGTATAGATTTATGTGGAAAGAATTCTTTACAGCAGCCACTGTTGAAAATATACCGGAAGATTTAAATCTATAACACTTTAACAGTAATCTAATGGGAACTTCAATGAAATTTTTGGAATTATGTAGTCTTGACACTTCAGATTGGAAGAATTATTTAAGAGAACATATTTAGCAATCATCTAATGGCATAATTAAAGCTCATCTACTGTACTGAACTAATGCACCATTAAATAGAAAGGACAATAAGGAGAAAAAAAATGTCAGTCCTCTGTTGAGGATCCCTTAAAATAATATACATGTTGATGAAATATTTGAAATTATATAATTTGTGATTATCTGACAGTATGGAGAGATGTACACACATATTGATTTATGAATAGAATTTTACAGGTACCACAAGGAGAGTACAGTGTGGATATACAGCATGGAACACAGCAGCAATTATCTGACAAAAACTAAGAAGATTTATTTATTTATTTATTAAGTGAAACATTTATTTACATTGCTTGATACTCATGAAAGGAAGGAGATGAACTACACAAACTTTATAGGAGCATGATTGACTTGAACTAGATATATATATTTACACTTACCACACTGATGTACATACTTGTAGGATCCTAAGATATTTAGATGGACACCACTCTTAGAAACAACAATAGAGGGTTACCACTCTTAGAAACAGCAATAGTGGGGACACCACACTCAGAAACGGTATTAGGTATAGGAAATTTTACATTACATTAAGTGAACATCTACTTTGTCTATCATATTTTATTTTGTGTAGTCCACTGTAGGAGATGACTTTACTAGTATTTATGAAGTAGTTAGCAACCATCCCATGAACCTATCCTCCTACAGAGGGCTGTCTTGAAGCTTGATATATGTGTAAATTTTATTCCAAGACGCAAGATGAATTTTAAGTTGAATATTCTAGCGGGTTGTCACAATTACCTTAAAATGTTGCAAGTGTAACGAAAGGAAAAGGAACAAAAAAAAGGGGGAAAGAAAGGAAAAAGAATGAGTTAACAAATAAAATAAATAAAATTTATATTTGAATCAGAATGTAATGTAATTCACATATCAGCGCAATGATATTCAATGTAACGTAAAAATTTACTATATTTTTCATTTAATTCTGTATATGTACTATATGACAACAATGAAAATTGTAAATATTTGTATATTTATGTACTTATTATATCAAGAAATGTATTTTAAGGAGATGTTAATGAACTGCAAAGGACTTGTGCAAGTAGCACATGATTCATATAAATGGAACTGAAAATGCAAAGAAGAAACCAACGTGATGGCACACTGGTCAAGAAATATTTACATAGTGACAATATGCCTTGAAGTGTATGGTGTAGTGGAAGCCGGCAGGTCTTCATGTTGGTGTAAAGGACAAGCTCATCACCTGTCATAGGCAGTGAGGTGTTTTCCTGTGCCCTCATTGACCATTTATATCCCGGTGGACGCCACCAAAATTCGACTGCTGGAGATCACAATTTCGTATTGACACAATAAACAAACTTTGGATTTCCTTCCAGTCACACGCAAGAGATTCATGTAGTATACACACACTCAGAAGCCGATACTACGTTTAAAGACATTGGAGCAATATAATAGAAACATTTATTGTTCGAATTAATTCCATTGTAAACACGAATCATGTGAACTGAATTCAAATGCTGTGCTAAGCAACGATAATACGCCGCAGTTCAAAGACATTAATGTTACGACTCCTAAAGAAGATACACACCAAAAAGACAGTATACAAAGACTGATATGCAAAGAGCATTGTGCTCAGAAATATTTTTTGTAATATATAAATTTCTTATTTTGTCATATATATATATATATATATATATATATATATATATATATATATGTGTGTGTGTGTGTGTGTGTGTGTGTGTGTGTGTGTGTGTGTGTGTATGTGTAAATTTTCTATACTGCCACGCTCGCTTGCGGAGCGTGTCAGTAGAGGAGGCATTGTAACGGTACTTCGTCTACCGCGCCTCCGCCAATACAAAGATATAATTTACGATCGCGCACGGAAAAGAGCGCTGCGCCAGCGGCCGATTTTTACAAATAATTTTGTTCTTTTTTTTACTTTTGCGTAGGTGTTTGTTTTTAACAACTAATTGATTACTCTCTCTCTCTTTCTTGTCTTCATACGAAAGACGTGTATTTTTCAGCGCTGTGTTAAATATGCTTTCGGGTGGAAATTAAAATTACATATTGAAACGAAGCTGTTTCAATAGTGATTCGAAGTGGTTATCGTCGAATTTGCAAATAGATGCTGACAGTGACAACTTGAAGAAGTTTTCAACAGACGGAGAAAAGTGAAAGACGGGTCGTCCTACAAGAGAATTAGGAGGAGAGCCATGAAGGCTATATTGTAATTAGTACTGCGTTTCTAACAAGATTATAAGGTAAATTTCAACTAGTTTCTGATGCTATTTCCGTACAGTCGCTTTTTGTAGTGTTGCCGACCCGGTCTCCCATGCACGCTCAAATTACAGCACTATCTCAATCAATAATACGAAGTCTGCCTTATCCGTAACTTATTCCATCAAAATTCAAAACACAATCAGATTTTCTGTTTTGTATTTTCACGGCAGAACTCCGAGGAAAGGAAACACTACAGGGAGGAGCGTGTGAGAACACGCTGGGAGCGCAGGTGGCATGCATGGACTGCTGGATGGAAGGGCCGTGGTCACGAGGGTGTACGACCTCGTCGTAAACTGGATCCAGCAAGCTTTAAGATGAGTGCATTTCAATGCAAGTAGAGTGGAGTCAGTCACTCGTGAGGGCCCCGCAGTATTTATGTGATGTTGTGACATATTGTCATCGCCCCGTCATGTGCAGTTTGGTGGATCTGCGTACCGCTTAGTACCTGAAGACCCTATTGTATTAAAAGCACTACGCTCAGTGATTAGACGCCGTGAATTAATAAAGCAGTCATCAGAGTTGTCACAGTGAGTTCAGTGTGCTCAATGAATTTGATGTCACTCATTTGGTATTTGGTTTTGGCCCCCTTTGCCATTGTTTCTGCAATGACGTGTGCCTGCTGATTCTGGTTGGTTACGTTTCGTTTTTGCCTCGCACGCCAATCGAGAGGGGTTTTAGTTACTGTTAGTTTGTCTGGTGTTCTGTACTGTGACTTATTTGTTCAGATTTTCGGGTTTGTGGAATCGGACAGAAATCTGTTAGTGGTTCCTTTCTCGCTCCGTGCGCTCTAAACACAGTATTCCGGAGACTTAGTGCAGATCGCCGGTTACGGCATTGGCGTATATTTCCATCGTTGCACTTGGATTATCGGACGTCAGCTAGCTTCAGCAAGGTTATCATTAGTCATTCATTAGACTGCCACTAGTCTGAGTTACCATCTTGTGAAGTGAATGCAACTCTTGGCTGCCTATCTCATCGCTCGCGAAAATGTTTGTTGTCAGACCTTCTCGGAGGTCGATTCCTGGAGCGCCGTCTGGATCAGTTGCTTGTTTTTTAATGAACTTTTGCTGTTTTATTTGCTGTTTTGCAGCAGGTTCCAAATTTTTTTAAATATTATTGCCGTTCCTGGCGTGTAAGGCCTTCAGCCGAGATTGTGGTCATTTGCCTTAAAATCCTATTTGGTATTTGAATTTTAGTAGTAAGCCTTAAAACCTTATTTCCTGCCATTCCTGATGTCTGACGCCTGCTGCGGTGTTTGTGGCGACGTGCCTTTAGTATTTCAATACCTGCAATTTGTAAGTTGCAGGGAGTTTTAAACAATTCTTATTTTATTGCTATTCCTGGCGTGTAAGACCTTCAACAGTGATCACAGTGGCTTGTTTTTTTAAACATTATCTGTATTTTATGGTGATTTGCTAAACTGGAACGCATTAAAAACGGTATCATTAACACAGTTGTTTATTCCTTCATTAATAAGTGTGATATTTTTTATTTTTTGTTGAGTCTGGAATTACTGATTTAAAAATAAATGCGTGTAACTGCAAAAAGCAACCAATACTAACTGATTACAGCCCCGGCCAAAATCGTTACCGTATCCTGGCTTACCTTGACCATCAGGTTTCAGTGACTTTTCTTGTACTTAACTTTAATGTGAACTAATTTTTAAATGTAATATGTAACATTAGTGTAGTTTACACTTTGTATTTTAACCCTCCAGTCACATACATTTGTTTACTCTTTCTTCTATATTATCTCAAGTCTTTGAAGTTTTCTTTTGTTTTTCAAGAACTGATCTGGCTAAGTTCATTGGACAGGACAGTGTTTTATAGGCGTTGGATATACAACATGAAGGAATCAAAACGTGGATGTACAAACCATCCCGATTCATTTTATTATATATGTGGTGAATTGACAGCAAGTGAACAAAGACGACCAGTTTCAAACTTACTGAAGACGTCATATCATTTATAGTTCAAATGCCAACTCAGAGATCAGGATAAGGATTGGGCACCTCACATAGCTTGCACTATGAGCAATTCTAAAATAACACGATGGCTGAAAGGAATAAAGAGCACTTACCATTTGGCATACCAATGATCTGGCAAGTGCCTCAAAATCATGTTGATGATTGCTACTTCTGTTTGACTAATGTAACTGGCTTGTCATCAAAGAGTAAGAAGTATATTAAGTACCCTAACCTGCCATCAGTAATTAGACCTGTTCCCCACAGTGAACACCTGCCAGTAGCAACTCCGCCATTAGTGTGTTAAGAAGTTCCTAATTCTGATCATGCATCTACAAATGCTGAGGAAGCACAATGTCAATCAAGCGAAGAGGAGCACTTTCCCGAAGAAAGACCACATTTAATTACACAAGCAGACTTGAATGATCTAGTTCGTGATTTATACTTATCCAGGGAGCATGCAGAAATTTTATCTTGACGTCTTAAGGAATGGAACTTGCTTCATGAAGAAACAAGAATGATTCACTTAAGGCAACGTAATAAAGACATGATGACATATTACCATATGGTGGGCAACGTTTGTGTTTGGAGCGATGTAGTAGGATTAATGGAACAGTTAAACATACCATACGATGGTGTTGAGCGACACTTGTTTATTGACGCTTCCGAGACAAGACTGAAGGCTTTACTATTGCATAATGGTACTCTATGACCATGAAAGAGAACTACGTAAATTTTTCAGGGATACTTGAAGCTACCTACCCCCATGAACCATGGACCTTGCCGTTGGTGGGGAGGCTTGCGTGCCTCAGCGATACAGATAGCCGTACCGTAGGTGCAACCACAACGTAGGGGTATCTGTTGAGAGGCCAAACAAACATGTGGTTCCTTAAGAGGGGCAGCAGCCTTTTCAGTAGTTGCAGGGGCAACAGTCTGGATGATTGACTGATACGGACTTGTAATACTAACCAAAACGGCCTTGCTGTGCTGGTACTGCGAACGGCTGAAAGCAAGGGGAAACTACGGCCGTAATTTTTCCCGAGGGCACGCAGCTTTACTGTATGGTTAAATGATGATGGCGTCCTCTTGGGTAAAACATTCCGGAGGTAAAATGGTCCCACATTCGGATCTCCGGGCGGGGATTACTCGAGAGGATGTCGTTATCAGGAGAAAGAAAACTGGCATTCTACGGATCGGAGCGTGGAATGTCCGATCCCTTAATCGGGCAGGTAGGTTAGAAAATTTAAAAATGGAAATGGATAGGTTAAATTTAGATATAGTGGGAATTAGTGAAGTTCGGTGTCAGGAGGAACAAGACTTTTGGTCAGGTGACTACAGGGTTATAAACACAAAATCAAAAAGGGGTAATGCAGGAGTAGGTTTAATAATGGATAGGAAAATAGGAATGCGGGTAAGCTACTACAAATAGCATAGTGAACGCATTATTGTGACCAAGATAGATACGAAGCCCAGGCCTACCACAGTAGTACAAGTTTATATGCCAACTAGCTCTGCAAATGACGAAGAAATTGAAGAAATGTATGATGAAATAAAAGAAAATTATTCAGCTAGTGAAGGGAGATGAAAATGTAATAGTCATGGGTGACTGGAATTCGAGAGTAGGAAAAGGGAGAGAAGGAAACATAGTGGGTGAATATGGATTGGGGGAAAGAAATGAAAGAGGAAGCCGTCTGGTAGAATGTTGCACAGAGCATAACTTAATCATAGCTAACACCTGGTTCAAGAATCATAAAAGAAGGCTGTATACGTGGAAGAATCCTGGAGATACTAGAAGGTATCAGATAGATTATATAATGGTAAGACAGAGATCTAGAAACCAGGTTTTAAATTGTAAGACGTTTCCAGGGGCAGATGTGGACTCTGACCACAATCTATTGGTTATGAACTGTAGAAATAAAACTGAAGAAACTGCAAAAAGGTGGGAATTTAAGGAGATAAGACCTGGATAAACTGACTAAACCAGAGGTTGTAAATAGTTTCAGGGAGAGCATAAGGGAACAATTGACAAGAATGTGGAAAAGAAATACAGTAGAAGAAGAATGGGTAGTTTTGAGGGATGAAGTGGTGAAGGCAGCAGTGGATCAAGTAGGAAAAAAGACGAGGGCTAGTAGAAATTCTTGGGTAATTGAAGAAATAATGAAATTTAATTGATGAAAGGAGAAAATATAAAAATGCTGAAAATGAAGCAGGCAAAAAGGAATACAAACGTCTCAAAAATGAGATCGACAGGAAGTGCAAAATGGCTAAGCAGGGATGGCTAGAGGACAAATGTAAGAGTGTAGAGGCTTATCTCATTAGGGATAAGATAGATACTGCCTACAGGAAAATTAAAGAGACCTTTGGAGAAAAGAGAGCCACTTGTATGAATATCAAGAGCTCAGATGGAAACCCAGTTAGAAGCAAAGAACGGAAAGCAGAAAGGTGGAAGGAGTATATAGAGGGTCTATACGAGGGCGATGTTCTTGAGGACAATATTATGGAAATGGAAGAGGATGTCGATGAAGATGAAATGGGAGCTATGATACTGCGTGAAGAGTTTGACAGAGCACTGAAAGACCTGAGTCACAACAAAGCTCCGGGAGTAGACAACATTCCATTAGAACTTCTGACAGCCTTGGGAGAGCCAGTCCTGACAAAACTCTACCATCTTGTGAGCAAGATGTATGAGACAGGCGAAATACCTTCAGACTTCAAGAAGAATATAATAATTGAAATCCCAAAGAAAGCAGGTGTTGACAGATGTGAAAATTACCGAACTATCAGTTTAATAAGTCACGGTTACAAAATACTAACACGAATTCTTTACAGACGAATGGAAAAACTAGTAGAAGCCGACCTCGGGGAAGATCAGTTTGGATTCCGTAGAATTATTGGAACACGTGAGGAAATACTGACCCTACGACTTATCTTAGAAGATAAATTAAGGAAAGGCAAACCTACGTTCCAAGCATTTGTAGACTTAGAGAAAGCTTTCGACAATGTTGACTGGAATACTCTCTTTCAAATTCTGAAGGTGGCAGGTGTAAAATACAGGGAGCGACAGGCTATTTACAATTTGTACAGAAACCAGATGGCAGTATAAGAGTCGAGGGACATGAAAGGAAAGCAGTGGTTGGGAAGGGAGTGAAACAGGGTTGTAGCCTCTCCCCGATGTTGTTCAATCTGTATTTTGAACAAGCAGTAAAGGAAACAAAAGAAAAATTTGGAGTAGGTATTAAAATCCATGGACAAGAAATAAAAACTCTAAGGTTCACCGATGACATTATAATTCTGTCAGAGACAGCAAAGGACTTGGAAGAGCAGTTGAACGGAATGGATGGTGTCTTGAAAGGAGGATATAAGATAAACATCAACAAAAGCAAAACAAGGATAATAGAATGTAGTCGAATTAAGTCGGTTGATGCTGAGGGAATTAGATTAGGAAATGAGACACTTAAAGTAGTAAAGGAGTTCTGCTATTTGGGGAGCAACATAACTGATGATGGTCGAAGTAGAGAGGATATAAAATGTAGACTGGCAATGGCAGGGAAAGCGTTTCTGAAGAAGAGAAATTTGTTAACATCGAGTATAGTTTTAAGTGTCAGGAATTCGTTTCTGAAAGTATTTGTATGGAGTGTAGCCATGTATGGAAGTGAAACATGGACGATAAATAGTTTGGACAAGAAGAGAATAGAAGCTTTCGAAATGTGGTGCTACACAAGAATGCTGAAGATTAAATGGGTAGATCATATAACTAATGAGGAAGTATTGAATAGAATTGGGGAGAAGAGGAGCTTGTGGCACAATTTGACTAGAAGAAGGGATCTGTTGGTAGGACATGTTCTGAGGCATCAAGGGATCACCAGTTTAGTGTTGGAGGGCAGCGTGGAGGGTAAAAATCGTAGAGGGAGACCAAGAGATGAATACACTAAGCAGATTCAGAAGGATGTAGGTAGCAGTAGGTACTGGGAGATGAAGAAGCTTGCACAGGATAGAATAGCATGGAGAGCTGCATCAAACCAGTCTCAGTAATGAAGTCCACAACAACAACACTTGAAGCTATTAAGTATAAGAAAGAAAATTGGGAAATATCTGGTGATCTTAAGGTGATTGGTCTGCTAACTGGTCTCCAAAGTGGTTTCACGAAGAATTGCTGTTTCCTTTGTCTTTGGGACAGCAGTGCAACAGATAAACATTATACAATTAAACAGAGGCTACCATGCGAGAAATTGGCTCCAGGGATAGAAAATGTGAAATATGTACCTCTGGTGGATTCTCAAAATGTTTTCCTTGCCCCACTGCATATTGGGCTCGCTCTTATGAGGGATTCTGTCAAGGGAATGGATAAAAATGCTAATAGTTTCATATATCTAGGTTAAGTGTTCCCTGAATTAAGTGACGCCACATTGAAAGAGGGGATTTTTATTGGGCCACAAATTAGGAAGTTAATAATGCATGATAAGAACTTCAAAGAAAACTTAGGTCAGTTAGAACACCCAACCTGGTGTTCTTTTAAGGATAATCAAGACAGTTGAATTGATATATATATATAAAACACAAACAAGTACTACATAATTATATTACAGAAAGGTATCTTATCGCTCCCTCCACAAGGGTCCCTGAGGAGACATTTTACAATTGAAAAAGTCACACGAATTGAGAACACGGCACTTATGCACACACGCAAACCGTCACTGGTAGGACTGAAGAACAGCAATTTGTATGGGTGTAATAGCCTCTCATTCAGTGCATGGCGTGACACAAGTGGCGGTAGGTGTCTCTGGCCTTCCCTCTTCTCTCTGATAGCATCTGTCGTCATAGCAGCATCTGGCATCTTTGGCAGCTTCAGGACCACAGCAGGAGGCTTGGCCTCATCCTGGTCAGACTGCAGTCAACCGTCAGGACTGGCGTAACAGCGTGCATCCCACCCGCTGGCGTAGAAATTCTTTCAGTTTTAGCGGGACGTAGGACTGCCCTATTCTTCCTGTTTGCCTCTGCATCAGAACGTGTGCCTGCCAGTGCGGAACATCGGATTAGCTCTCCTTTTGTCGATGGGTCACAACACTCTCGGCACACCACTGAATCGGTTAGGCTTGGCGCTCGCATCGACTGTGGTGCCATGCGACTCGCTTGTCCATCGATTAGGGGCATGGCGGGTCGCTGGCCGATAGGGGGTTGTTGACGGTGCGTAGTGGCATCCTGCTGACTGCGCTGGCTTGAGACGCACTGCGTCCACTGGTAGATGACTCGGCTGCGTGATGTCGGCGCATCATCTGGCAACAGCCGGCTCTATCGCTGCAGGTGTTCTCCCATCACCTGGGCTGTTACAGCTGATTCATTACAGATGCCCACTTCACTCGCCTTTTGCTGACTGGCGTTGGACATGACATCCAGTATGCTGGAGAGTCAAGTGTGGTCATGTGCCATACTCTCTCACTAATGTCATTACATCTATGTAATCAATTTACAGAAAAACTAAAGAAGAGTAAAATTTTTTTCGATATTACTAAGGATGCAACATCCAAAAATATATTTAATGACTGCAGGGCCCTGTTAATGTTGTATGGACGTACATGTGTCTTTGTTTGTGTGTGCACGTGTTTTTGTTAGTTTTTGGCTAGTTCTACCCTTGTCATCCAGTTTAATTTTACGCTGGCGCTACCTCTATACCTTCACCAAACGTGCAGACTTCTCCCAATTCTAAATACTTACTTATTGTACTACCATATGCCTTTGCTAGTACTACCGAAGCAAAATTTCTTGGATTTTATTCCTTGTGTACTCCTCTTTTATCTTTCGGTGTCCGGAGGTGTCATTTTATGATTGTGTACACGTAATTTTAGATAGTACAAGTAGTACAACGATGCCTCCTGTCTCTCCTTTGTCAGGATCGTTGCTGCTGAAATGAAACACAAGTTAACTCTATATATATATATATATATATATATATATATATATATATATAGTCTCCTCTCACAGAAGAGGAAGGAGATATATTGTAATTTCACCGCAATTGAGCATCGTACTCTGTCGTAGCATTCTCGTAGAAGCCTTCACGGCTATAACCATGGCCAATGAAATTGTTTCTGTTTACTTTCCGTGGTTTCTTGTACACTGCCCAAGGGATAGTATTACGTCACTTTATGTTTTCCGTGATATATATATATATATATATATATATATATATATATATATATATATATATATATATATATACCATTTCATATGCCATGGTGGTATTTGTGAAGGCTCTTCTGCGAGAATGCTGCGACGGAGTACGACGCTCAATTGCGATGATATTACGAAAGATCTCCTTGCTCTCCTGTGAGAGGAGATAGGACAACAATTGTGAGGTACAAAGAAATAAGAGCAGTACTCAGTTGTTTGGTGTACTCAGCATTGCAACGTGCCTGGTTTGGCATGCCTCAAAAAGTGCCAATTGTTGCTGACATATAACTTGAAACGGAATTTTAAATGAATCTGCCACCTGCCAGTGAATGTTGGCGTGAAGATGTCGCAAATACGCAACTCATTTTACGACGTTCAACAAGGAATCATGCTGAAAACTAATGGAAATGATAACCATACAAAATTCACCAAAATAGAACAAACGGAAAATTATGCTAAGCAACACAATATCAACATTAAAGTACGTGAAGCAGTTCATCCATTTACATACTGCACCTTCTTATCCCATAGCAGTTCTCTTGTATCCTCTTATTCTAGCTTGCTACTATCGCTCGTTTCGACAGTTTCTGCGGCATTGTTTTGAGCTGAGTCCGCAGCGGCTGTGTATTATTTCCTGTTTGAATTTTCTCTGGTTCAAATGGTTCAAATGGCTCTGAGCATTATGGGATTTAATATCTGAAGTCATCAGTCCCATAGAACTTAAAACTACTTAAACCAACTAACCTAAGGACATCACACACATCCATGCCCGAGGCAGGATTCGAACCTGCGATCGTAGTGGTAGCACGGTTCCAGACTGAAGCGCCTGGAACCGCTCGGCCGTATCGGCCGGCTGAATTTTCTCTGGGTGGCCCCTGCGATGGGTTAGGCGGCCTCATTTCCACATATTCGCTACGTTGGTCATTCCATTGACCTTGACCATTGTATGTCCTGCTTTTTGCTTTGCTCTAGGTTCCTAGAATCCTGTTGGCACTGGTTCGAGCTCTGTTGCTCTCTCCAGTTTTCGTTAAGTCGGTAGTTGTTTTTGTTGTTATTATAATTTCGTCGTCTTCTTCTATTTTCCCTTGATGGCTGGCTATTCCCATTGAAGTTTGAATTTTGGTTTCGATTCGGTCGATGTTTTACCCCATTTCGTCCCTCGTCATTCGTCTCTGGCGAATATGGCCACTTACGGTCATTATTTTTAATTCTTTCTCGCGAGTTGTGAATTTCATTCACGTAATTGAGTTCGCACAGCGCATTCTTGAAAGCTTCGATTGAATTGCTGCATCTACCGATGAGCAGTTGCAGGTAAAGTGAAGGTAGTTTAATGTAGCAGTGCCTTATAATTTCCTTGGAACTGTACGGTTGATCCAAGAATCGTTTCTTCTTGAAGAGAGATTCGAAGAATTTGACAGGACGGCAGAATCCTGACGCTCCTAAGTCCTTTCCTAACATGATCTCCCGTGTATCGTTTCCTATGCCTTGCGATCAGTATGTGCTAAGGAATGTGTCCTTAAATTCTTGGTAGGAGCGACAACTCTCCCCAACTCCGCTCATATCTTTTGCAATCGACCCTTCTAAGAAACCACAGATAAACTGGAGCTTGTAACTGAGTGGCCAAGATTCTGGTAGGACGTGATCGTACTGTGCCATCCAGGTCTTTGGATGTAATTCGTTGTTTGCCTCCTTGTAGACTTGAAAATTTGGGATGGTCAAGAAAAGTTTGGGATCGAAAGGAATGACTTATCCGCCGTACGAATTTTCCCTCTCGTCTGCAGGGCGTGATTCCATGAGTCCGTGCCCAAATGATCTTCGTGCTCTGTTATGGTGTACCCTCGTGTTGACAGATTCACGTAACAACTTTTCTGATCTCCGTAGACGTGTACAGTTTTTTTCGGCTCCGACTATGACATGCTGCGTGTGACCGATGGAGCGTGTTCTATTACATAAGCCTGCTGCATTCGCCCATGTGCAAGGAGTGTGTCCTCATATAGTGTTTGGGAGAGCCGCAAAACATTTTCGTCACTTCTGTGATGCTCTCGATGGCGATCCACTGAAAGAGTTTGTGTTAGCAACTGCGCGACCCCCTCATGTGCCTGCCGAACGCCCTTAGACAACTCGTTTTGTTGCGCGGCGACTCGGGTCTACTGATCTTCAGAAATTTCGGCCTGTTAGATTTCTATCTGTTCGATTCGCTTCGCAGCCTTCCTCATTTTTTCCTGCGTTTCTCGAACTATTTTTTGGCTTGCTTTTTGAGAGTTGCAAGGGCCCTTTTAGTCTTACACACATCATTTCGTGCCAGTTTACCTTGTTCTCTGACCACTGTGCGTCCTTTCGTGCTACTTGTGCGTCCAATCGCACTGTTTTGGGATCGCCTTCGCTTGGTCCGCGACCTCACGCGTTTCTGCTCTCGTTTTCATGACATTCTCTAGCTCTTCTTGGATTCCTAGGATCTTTTTCTTGACTCAATCTATACCGTCTCTGACCGTTCTTATGACTTATTTGTGTCTTTCCTGCTCTTCCTCCCGTCTGTTTTACTCTACCTTTTGCCTCTTCCTTTCTGCCTCTTGCATGAACTCCATGAGATCCTCAAACTGAGATTTACCACTAACACCTTCAGTACTAGATGAACGAGATTCCATCATTCTGTGGCGTTTCGTTCGTGATTTTGGGTTGCCTGTCTCACTGATGGTGGTTCTCGTACCAACAGCGCCTACATTTCATTCTGCTCCGGTCTCCCGTTCACTTTCGTCACCTGACTGAGACATGTCGTCATATTCTGCAGATTCTATGTTCGACATTTCTGCCGGCCTCCTACCGCATTTACCTGAGAATCCTGTGTAATCCTGGTCACCGCTAATAATTTGATGTGGATCCATGGTTAACAAAACACAAATACTTCCGCTACTCTGTAGCAAACGTGTCTTGCTTCTTGTAAGCATGCACTCAAATTCTGACCCAAAAGAATTTAAACACTACACATTACTATGCCACACAGTTTCTACGCTAAATTACGCTCCCGCGAGCTACTGATTCCTAGTTCCTGACAACGAATTCAAATAAGAGCATGCTTGTCAATGCTCACAAACTAAAATCTCAATTTGTCCTAACAAACCAGCACAACGCCGTTCGCCGTCAGAAACAAACCATCAAGTGACACAGAAGTCTTAACCAAAACATGAAAATGCACACATACAATAATTAAGTATTAGTACTATATATAGGCACCAGCAACGCGAATCTACTCTACTCAGTGCATCACATTAAACATGGGAAACAGAAACTTCACTAGGCAATTCTATATACGATCTGACGGTCACAGAAGGTGCAATCAATTCAAAATTCTGCGAAAGGTACGTCAAATTGAGTGACTACCCTAGGCAACGCGATCTGATGATCACAGAAGGTGCCATCAATCCGAGATCCTGGCACTGGACGCCACAATGCTAGATAACTTGTTTGGACTATTTAATTGATTGAAAATGTTTTCAAAATTTAGTGTACTAACAAAATTATTTTTTTCAAACCAGACATAATTTATGCTAAACAAGTTATAGATTGAATTCCCTAAACAATTAACACATGCTTTAATACTTCACTGGGTGGATCCTGGTTAGCAAAGACAGTTTAAGTAGGTGATCCGTTAGTCAAGTACTCTGGTCCTAAAATTGTGGATAGCTCAAGCTGAATTGATCTGACGCTGAGCAGACTTTGACTGATCAAACCTACTGAAGTGTCTTTACGTAGGTGCAGCTGAGAGCAAGTGGCGATTGAGATCGGCCATGTGACTTGCAGCTGGCGAGATGTGTGCGCACAGGAGGTGAGACTTGGAGGCCGCACCTGTGAATCGATTGCGGCCACGAAAGAAATGCAAAAATTTCATCTGTATAGCGATCATTCATACGGATCGCAATTTACTCTCTACCAGAGCCCTGAAATCACGGTAGATTTCAGTGTGTGACACACCCGTTCACTGGTCCTACTAAGGATCACTTTGGCTCCTTTATACGACAGAGCGCACAAGATTACCAATCGTCAAGCCCGGTAAACCAAAAACGAATAAGCGTGCCCTTGGCAAACGAGTAGTCCGAGAAGATTGAAGTCACACTGTCAATACAATAAGAGCTTCACCAGAGGCTCACCAGTTTAAACTACTCGCAAGTGAAGTCAAGCTCAGTACAAGTCCCAAGTACCAACCACACATGTCAGAAATTCGACTTGAAGTGCTTACCAGACCAAAGTCCCGCACCCAAGTGTTTCGCACCTCCCCCAAAGAAATTCCATTTCCCGCAAAGTGCACGAGCGACACCACCTTCACCTGTCTTGAGCCAATCACAAATCTCTAGAGGCGCTACATCTCTCGTCTCACACGACAGCACAAATTCATGTCAAACCAAGGCCAGAGTTGAAAAACCTGCGTCTCTGAAAAAGAAAACAGAAACCACCAATTATTGGCTTTTTAAAGTTACCGCAGAAGGGGATGGGATGATTTTGTCTGAAGTAGTGTCTCTTCCCATGGAAACAAGCCAACAGATACAATCTCAGTTATCTGTATCTAAATCGCCTGTGCCTTGGAGCTTGATAGTCCTAGCTATGAGATGTAATAAAGATTCTATCTCTAAACGTTTATCAGATGCCGAAGTTTTCTTATACAACAAAGGTAGCCAAGGGTAGTAGTTCACTGCCCTACATGCACTATTGGTGAACACAAAAACATGTGAATTTTTATTACGCATGGTCTACACACAATACCCACTTCACGACTCAACTGTGTAAATGCGTTCCTTTAGATCATTGCCCCAGCCCAGGCTTCTGCTGGCGCCATCGCAGGTATTATGGCATTGTTCTGCTGGAGCCCTGTCTCGATGAGGGGCTGCCCTGTCTGCCATGTACAGCTGTGGACCTGTCCGGCAAGATTTACTAAGGTATGGGCTCGCCGCCAATTGCTCTCAACACCCAACAAGCTGTTTCTACAAGCTAAGAATTATAAAAGTATGTTATGCTTTTAACACCCTACCAGGCTCTATCAACCTCTAATCAGGCCGTCAACTTCCTTCAATCTCGCTGAAGGTGCGTCAGATTGTAATAAATTCTTAAATAATTCTCCGTATGCGAAAAATAGGTGAGAGAGTAACTTCATAGAGTTAAGCACGTCTATTCTTACTTTTGCTACCCTCAATTTCACTTCCCATCTCATCCACAAGTGTTTGGTGATGCTAACATCTTTTATATAGGACCAGAAATTCTTTGGGTCCCACAGTGCTGCCTTAGCAGCCAAATGTGTATCTTTCATCATTTCTCTATCTATAGCCCTATCTTCTGTTTTATACCTGTTACAAACGAGCCTCCATTTGTGTTGATGTTCATTTACGTTGTCTGTATACCATGGAAGATCCCTCCTACAATGAATAATCCCTGGGTAGATTATCTGTTCTGTGTGTAGCCAAGTATTCGTTAAAATTGAGTTGTTGGTACCTTACATGTTCTTGTTTTCAGCTAAAAGTTTGAAGTTCCTCATTAAATCATGAAATTACTGCTACTTTATGTACTCGTAGTTTAATGAGCATATAAATGTTGCAAATACGCTTCTCGCGTTTATTATTGTGTAACTCTCACAGCATTTCATCGATGCAACTGCTCGATACCATCAGGTGGTGGTAGTTGCTGCATAGCGCGACTGACGATAATCACGTGGGGGTCTCGAAATTTATCATGCCGGGAGAATACAACACGCATGTGCCGGAAGACACTCGTAGTTGGAGGAAAGGAGCGCTCCTAGTGCCCCCTGCTGGGAGCCGCAGAGAGGTCATCCACGCGTGCGCTATGGCCAATGACTGCGCTGCCAGACGCTCCTGTTGTTAAAGGCTGAAATAAATGTCAGTAGCGCGTTGCGTCACGTCATGAATCGAAAATTCCTGTTTTCTCTGTTTTAATTTAATGGCAGCCATTGCTGTATTCCAGGAAGTGCCTAGTTGGAAATCTGCATCCCTGATGTTAAGATTGTTCGCCGCACGGATATATATGGCACCCTTAACAACACAATCCCAGAAAGATGACGCTGGGGATAAACATTCCGTCTGTTCGCCTAAAGCATATGATGTCCCGTGTCCAGGATGTGCTCCGCTACCGCTGATTTATCAGGTTGCCACAGGCGTGTATGACGATGGTGTTCGACGGAACGTTCTTGCACGGTTCCACATTGGCATGGAATTTTATACACGACACTTTTCCTAAGGACAAGGTCGCCTTTGACCGAACACAATAAACTCCTCAATTTTGCTGGTGGTCGAGAAACACACTTCACGTCTTGCTTTTTGAGGCTTTTTTCTATTCTTGAAGACCTGCCGCCAAAATAGGGTGAGAACGCTGTTGCAGTGGGGGCCTCTGGATCTTCATTTACATCCCTGCTTCGAGTCTGATTAGAAAGTAATGCATGGCGTATCTGCCTATCGGAATAGCCATTCTGTTGGAATACCGTTCTCAAGTGTTGTAGCTCACCAGGCAGACTGTCGGCATTTGATACCACGTATGCTCAATGTGCCAAAGAACGCAAGACACTGCCGCGATGCGCAGTGTGATGACAATTTGTGGCTTGCAAATATAACTCCGTATGAGTTCATTTGCGATAGATGGTGTGTCCCAGTGTACCATCAGCTTTTCTTCTTAAATTTGGAAAGTAGTGGTAAGGTCGTGTGGGACCAAAGTGCTGAGGTCATCGGTCCCTAAGCTTCGCATTACTTAATCTGACTTAAACTAACTTACACTAAGGACAACACACACACCTATCCCCGGGGGAGGACTTGAACCTCCGACGGGGGGGTTTTCTTCTGACTATGACGTCCAGGAATGGTAAAATGCCATCCTTTTCCACTTCCATTGCAAACTGTGTATTGAGATGGAGGGCGTTCAGATCCCGGAGAAATACAAGTAATGTCTCTATTCCGTGGGGCCACACCACAAAAGTATCGTCTACATACCGCCAGAAGCAGGAAGGTTTGAGACATGCCGACTGCAGCGCTTTTTCCTCAAAGTCTTCCACACAATAGTTGGTTACCATGGTAGGCAGAGGACTTCTCACGGCGACACCATCCACTTCTTCAAAATACTGGTCACTTAATAAGGAATAAGTTAAGGTAAGCACATGTTTAAATAATACCACAATGCCTTTCTCAAACTGGCTGCTGATAAGCTCTAACGAGTCCTGCAGAGGTACTTACATAAACAAAGATACAACGTCAAAACTAAGGAAAACATCCGACGATTGTACCATAAGTGTCTTCAGGCGTCCTACGAAGTCCTCTGAATTCCGGATATGGTGATCACACTTGCCTATGAGAGGTCCCAATAGTGTAGTGAGAGGTTTCGCCAGAAAATAAGTAGGAGCTCCAATGTTGCTCACTACTGGGCGAAGACGAATCCCATACTCATGTATCATGGGTAGAGCGTTCAGTCTCGGAGAACTGCAGTCCGGTGGCGTAGGCTCTTAGTCACTTTAGGAGGAATAGAACTCTTCTTCGGAAGATCTAATGTTTTTCTTTGGATTTTGCTAGTCGTATCTTCTCTTAGCTTGCAATAGGTGGGATCGCCGAGCAGCGCCTCCATCTTGCTGTTGTATTCAACTTGTGAGAAAAGGAAGGTGGCGTTCCCCTTATAAGCAGGTAAATTGACTAATTCTTTGTCCGCTCTCAATTTTTGCAGAGCCTTCCTTTCTGATGGCTTGATGAACTTTTTCGATGGGGCTCGTGTTAAAATTCGGCAGGTTTCCCTCCTAATCTCTTCTGCAACGTCATTTGAAAACATCAAATTTGCCTGTTCTATGCCAGCTATGACATCTCGGATTGGAGCTGTCCGTGGTGTAGGTGTGTAGTTCAAACCTCTCTCGAACACTGGAACAGCTGCGTCGCCAAGGATTCTATCCGTGAGGTTAAACACTGTGTGTCGACGTGATGTATTCCCTTCTTTCTGTTGCGCCTCGAGACGAGAATACTTTGACGTTTGCTGAAACTTAGCTTGTTGTTTCGATCAGTCAACCAGCGGCAGGATACCGCTGTCTACCCAATCCCGGGATAACGCTGAGAGTTTCGAAGAGATCTTCAGATGCAGTGATAGTTATTTTGTGGACATCATGTGCATATAAATGCTTCTATTTGACTTAGTTGCCCTGTGTACTTTGGTAACCATTAATGCTACAACTATCTGATGGTCGCTGACGCCAGCTTCGACTTGAACATCCTGAAAGATGTCAAGTCTATCTGTTGCCATTAAATATAATATGTATCCATCTTGAGTGGAATTCCGAGATTTAGTAATGTCCACAGAATGCCTTGTCACGCCCAGTACTAACAAAAATCTAACTTTCTCAGTTGATTGCTGGATGACTAAAGTCACCTACAATGAGCAAACATACGTACTGGCAAACTGAGGGTTTCTCTAAGGATTTCGGGTCGGCGGCTGCGTCCGAGCGGTTCTAGGCGCTTCAGTCCGGAAACGCGCTGCTGCTACGGTCGCAGGTTCGAATCTTGCCTCGGGCATGGATGTGTGTGATGTCCCTAGGTTAGTTAGGTTTAAGTAGTTGTAAGTCTAGGGGACTGATGACCTAAGATGTCAAGCCCCAAAGTGCTTAGAGCCATTTAAGGTTTTCGGTTACATCAGGAAACAATCTCGCGTGTAGCTTCAATTTCTATTTCGGTGGAGGAGGGTTGATTTGGGGGAGGAGATTAGACAACGAGGTCATCGGTCTCACCGAATTAGGAAAGGATGGGAAGGAAGTCGGCGGTGCCCTTTCCAAGGAACCATCCCGGCAGTTGCCTGGAGCGATTTAGGGAAATCACGGAAAACCTAAATCAGGACGGCCGGACACGGTATTGAACCGTCGTCCTACCTAATGCGAGTCCAGTGTGGTAGCCACTGCGCCACCTCGCTCGGTCGATTTCGGTGGATTTGATTTTCTTAACTACTGTGATAAATACATCACTTTCATTTCCAGTAACCTATCCTTTCGATAGATGCCTAAATTTTCTCCAAAAATCTCTCTACTGTCAATGTGGGGTTTAATCAGCTTTTTGTACGTAGTAATATGTGAGCTTCACTGATTTTAAAGGCGTTCTTCATACTCTGAGACTTTGTTGCGAATATTTCAGCAGTTAATCACTAGGAGTTTATTTGTATTTCCTTGCAACTTGCCTATGTCTTTCGTTATTTGAAAAAAAAAGAAAAAGAAAAAAAAGAGTCTTGTGTACCCCTTACACACAATCAACTGGCAGCTTAGCAGCCTCTGATATGTTGTGAAAACACGGCACATTTAGGGAGACTCTACAGTTCTCAAACCGACAGCACAAATCTGGGCAATCACTGCCTAATTTGTCACAGAATCTTCATACTCTGTGGTTGAGGCCTTCCAGTTGACTCAGAAACATGGGCCATTATCAGCTCCAGTGCTGCAGACTGTTAGCCTCGTTGAAACGCCATGACCAAGAATGGTATTTTCAAACTTCTCTGCTAGTTGTAGGAATGATTTATCTATAACTTCAGAGCCTAGACGACAGGTATCATTTGCTCCGTCTTGCGCCACAGTCGGCAGCTCGTAGCACTCTGTTCAAATGGTTCAAATTGCTCTGAGCACTATGGGACTTAACATCTGTGGTCATCAGTCCCCTAGAACTTAGAACTACTTAAACCTAACTAACCTAAGGACATCACACACATCCATGCCCAAGGCAAGATGCGAACCAACGATCGTAGCGGTCACGCAGTTCCAGACTGAAGCGCCTAGAACCGCACGGCCAATCCGGCCGGCGCGCTCCCTGATCCCTCAATAGCTGCCAAGATGCCATCTTATACGTGTTGAATGAGGCCACCAGGCATTCTTATTCAAGAAGCTAACAACAGAACTGTGACACAGTCCACAAGTCCTCTAAATAAATCAGGCAGGGATTTACGACAACTACGTCATGTTTAACCCAGTGATTCCAATTTAAGAAACAGTATTTCAAAGATAGCGGTGCTTCTCTGAATTCATTAGATGATTACCGTCATAGCTACTTGACAAGGATTCCAAACACTAGAATTTTTAGCACTACCGTCTTATACCCAATTCTTCTACAGATATGCTGCAGTATCCCAGCGATTTTCCAACTAAATCTAAGTCTTCTGTTCGCTTTCCGTAATTCTGATTTTACATGAATCTGTATCCTTTCTTAAGTACTTACAAGATGCGGGGATTCACCACTAATATTTTGTAACTGGAAAGAATAATCTTTTTTCTCACTGATGTAAACATTATTTTATGTTTACCCATATAGAAACAGAGGAAAGAGAGTAAGTACAAATAAGGCCGAAATCTTTCTGTATGTCTTTACGATCGAGCAACGACGATACTTCTGTGTAAACAGCAGCTTGTCTAGCAAATGTCTTACGACCAAACTGATCCAGTTTGCAATTCGATTGTTTTTTCCGTTCTTTTGTGCACTATTCCGGTCAAAAACTTGCATGCATTAATTGTAAAGCTGATTGTACCATAGTTTACACATTCGTCCCTTGTTACCAGGGGGACTTTGAGGACGATATTCTACCAAAAGTCTAGTGAAATGTCTCAAAGCTCATAGATTCTACACATTAACTTGAGAAATAGTTTTATTTTTCACTTTCTTCAATGATTTTGAAAATACCGATGAATTATTACAATTCCTTCTTTCTCATTTGCTAGCAAGTCATCAAAAGTTTTGTCTAATTATGATACTGTGTACCCTATGTCATCAAAATCGTCACTCATTTCACTTTACCACGTTAGTTCCTCCTCTATTAGACGTCCTATATGTCTTCTTTAAACATATCTATTTTCTGTTCTTAGTTCAACAGTGACATTCCTTTTCATTGTCAATATATACGCCGTTGCTTTTGAAGTCTTGCATTTTTCAGTGACATCTCAAGTTTCTTGCAGCGTTTTCGTTTTAGATTGTTATCGGCCAGTATTTGTCAGTTTTTTTTCACGAATTCCTGCCGTTCCATGTTTCATCTCAGAATAGCCCTTGCAACCTGCGTCCTCAATTATTTGGTGGATGTATACCAACCCCTATCTACAACGAATCTTATCATTCATATCCTTTCACCCTGAATTTTAATCACAGATTTGGATCTTTCATGTATGTCGTCTCTGATACTTTGATGTTCAGATTGAACAGTAAGACGAAAGACTACATCCCTGTCGTACGCACTTTTTAATCCGAGCACTTCGATCTTGATCTCTCGCCCTTATTAGTCCTTCTTGATTCTCCTCCATTTCCGTGCTTTCCGTCTTTTCCTGGAACTTACCCTGACTTTTCTCAGAATTTCAACATCTTCACCATCTAACAATGTCGGACGCCTTTTCCAGGTCAACAATTCCTCAGTCTTGGTTCCATTATCAAACAAAACGTCAGAACTGCCTCTCTGGTGCCATTATCCTTCTTAAAGCCCAACTGATCGTCATCTAAGAGATGCTCTATTTCTTTTTTTGTTCTTCATCTATATCTGCATCATACTCCGCAAGCCACCTAATGGTGTGTGGCGGAGGGTACTTTCGGTACCACTATCTGATCCCTCCAACCCTGTTCCACTAGGGAATAGTGCGTGGAGAGAATTATTGTCGGTAAGCCTCTCTATTGGCTATAATTTCTCGAATTTTCTCCTCGTGGCTAATACGCAAGATGTGTGTGTGTGTGTGTGTGTGTGTGTGTGTGTGTGTGTGTGTGTGTGTGTGTGTGTGTGTGTGTGTGCGTGAGTGTGTGTGTGTGTTTGTGTGGGCGGGGGGTTGAGTAATATGTTGCTGTTGTATGTTGTCCGACTTCTCCTGCGAATTGCTGTCCCGAAATTTCAATAGTAAATCTCTCCATGATGCACAACGCCTCTCTTGTAACGTCTGCCAGTGGAGTTTACTTAGCATCTCCGTAACGCTCTCTCGGCAGCTAAGCGATACCGTGACGAAACGCGCCGCTCTTCGTTGGATCTTCTCTACCATCTCTATCTGTCCTACCTGACAGAAGTGCCAGATAGAAGAACAATACTCAAGAATCGGGCAAACAAGCCCCTTACAAGCCACTTCTTTCGTGGATCAGTTACATTTATTTAAGATTCTTCCCATGAATCTGAGTCTGGTGTCTGCTTTTCCCACTGTTTTATGTGGTCATTCCACTTAAGGTCGGTACGAATAGTTACGCCTAGATATTTTAGGGCAGACGCTGTCTCCAGCTGCTTGTCGTCAATAGTGTAGCTGTACTGTTGTGGATTTCTTTTCCTATGTATGCGCAATATGTTATAATTATTTACATTCAGGGTCAACTGCAAGAACCTGCGCCAATCATCAATTTTCTGCAGGTCGTTCGGCAAATACTTACTGTCTTCTGGCGTTGCTACTTTAGTATAAACAACTGCATCATCTGCGAATAGCCTTAAAGACCATCTGACGTTTTCTACTAGATCATTTATACATGCTGTAAACAGCAACGGCCCTGTGACACATTCCTGTGGAACTACGGATATTACCTGTACATTTAGTTCCTGTAAGAGCGACGTGTTGAGTTCTATCTGTAAGAAAGTCTTGAATCCAATCGCAAGTGTGCTCCGATACACCGTAAGTATGTATTTTTTTTCATTAAATGGCAGTGCGGTACGGTGTGAAATGCCTTACTGAAATCAAGGAACACGGCATCAACCTGAGCGCCGTTGTCCACTGCGCTGTGGATCTTATGGAGGAAGAGAACGAGCTGAATTTAACAGCATCTCTGTTTGCAGAATCAGTGTTTATTTTTATAGAGGAAATGTTCATTTTCCAAAAACGTCATTAATCTTGAGCACAAAACGTGTACCATAATTCTATAACAGACTGACGTCGACGATGTGTCTTTAAATTTGTGACTCAGTCTTAAGGCCTTTCTTAAAAACGGAAATGATCTATGTTTTTTCCCAGTCGTTAGGTACCATTCGTTGCTCAAACGATCTGTGATACATTATAACTAGAAGGGGAGCAAGTTCTTTCGCATAAGCTTTATGGAATATTATAGGTATCTCATCTGGTCCCGCAGCCTTTCCGCTACTAAACGATTGTAGCTACTTTTCAATTCCGCGATCAGTTATCTTAGAATCTGCCATTTCGACGTTCGCACGACGTAGCGCTTTTCTATCAAGGCTCTTAAACCATGGTGGATCTCTGCCGTCCCTTAAAACTTACTTTGAACGTACTTGTCTATGGCATATTGAACGATGCTTTGAATTTTTTTTCCATTTGTTCTCCACGTCCTCGTCCTCATCATGCTGACTGTTGAGATATTCTGAAATTTGTATCCTATCACCCTTGCTGAGCAAATATATCTTATTACCTTTCTCAGTATTCTTTGTAGGACCCGTCGTCATTCTTCTGTATGCTATACTTGTCGCCGGTGTGGCCGAGCGGTTCTAGGCGCTTCAGTCTGGAAACGCGCGACCGCTACGGTCGCAGGTTCGAATGCTGCCTCGGGCTTGGATGTGTGTGATGTCCTTAGGTTAGGTTTAAGTAGTTCTATGGGACTGATGACCTCAGTTGTTAAGTCCCATAGTGCTCAGAACCATTTGAACCATTTTTGAAGGAGGTATGTGGTGTTAAGCCGATTGAGCGATAATTCTCGCACTTGCCAACTGTAGCTCTCTTTGGAATTGTGTAGAAAATGTTTTTCCGAAAGTTTAATGGTATATCGCCAGTCTCATACACTCCACACGCCAACGTGAACATTCGTTCTGTAGCCAGTTCCCCAATGATTTTAGAAATCCCGGTGAAATGTTATCTGCCCCTTCTACCTTATTTGATTTTATTCCTCCTTATTCCTTTTAAATTCTGGTTGTAAAACTGGATCCCCTATCGCTTCCCTTTCGCCTCGTGTTTCTTCTTCTATGCCATCATCAGGCACGTCCTCCGATTAAAAGAGACAGTCAATGTAGTCTTTCCAACTAACCTCATAATTTAACAGTGGAATTCCTATTGCACTCTTAATGTTACCACCCTTGCATTTAATTTCAGTGAAGGCTGTTTATATTGTCCTATATACTGAGTCAATCTTTACCACAATCATTTCTTTTTCTATTTCTTTTCATGCAGCCATTTCACCTTAGCTTTCCTGCATTTTCTATTTATTTCATCTGTAAGTGACTTGTATCTCTGTATTAATGAATTTCCCTGAACAATTTAGTACTCTCATCTTCGGTCGATCAGCTGAAGAATTTCTTCTACTACCTGTGGTTTCCTCGCAGCTACCTTCCTTGTGCGTATATTTTTCTTTACTACTTCTGTGATTTCGCTTTTCCGTTACTCTTCAACTGAACTGCATATTGAGGTATTCATTAGCTCAGTATCTACAGATTCAAAGAACTTCATGCTTGATTCCTTGATATTTACGTATTCCACGTCTATGCACATTTTTCTTCTTGACTAATCTCTTAAGTTTTAGCCTACTCTTAATCATTATTAATTATGATCTGAGTCTGTATCTGCTCCTGCACACGGCCTACAATCCAATATCCGATTTTGAGATCTCTTCCTGACTATGGAAAATATGGAAATGAGCGTTTGGTGCCATAGGCCGGGAGGCCTCTCGCGGGGCAGGTCCGGCCGCCTTGGTGCAAGTCTTATCACATTCGACGCCACATTCGGCGACCTGCCCGCCGGATGGGGGTGAAATGATGATGAAGACAACACAATACCCAGTCCCTAAGCGGAGAAAATCTCCAACCAAACCGCGAATCAAACTCAGGGCCTTAGCACGGCCATCCGTCACGCCGACCATTCAGCTATTGGGGCGGACTCTTCCTGACTATGATGTTATCCAAGTGAATTCTTCCCGTACGCCCTGGCCTTTTTCAAGTACACCTCCTCCTTTTGTGATTCTTGAACGGAGTAGTCGCAGTTACTAGCTGAAATTTATTGCAAAGCTCAATTAGTCATTCTTCTGTCTCGTTTCTGTTACCAAGCCCATATTCTACTGTAAGCCTTTCTTCTACTCCTTCCCCTACAACCGCATTCCAATCTCCCATGATTATTAGGATTTCATTTCCCTCTAAATACTGAATTAACTATTCAATATCATCGTATACTATCTCTATTTCTTCATGTCCTGCTACGCCGTCATGTATACTTCAACTATTGTTACTGATGGCGGTTTGCTGTCGATTCTGATGAGAACAATTCTGTCACTGAACTGTCTGCCCTGCCTTCCTATTCATAACCAATCCTACTCCATTCTCTGTTCCTGTTGATATTGCCCTATATTAATCTGGCCAGATGTCCTTATCTTCTCTCCATTTCACTTCACTGACCAGCACCATACACAGATTGAGCCTTTGTATTTCCCTTTTTAGATTTTCTAGGTTTTCTGAAATTCCTCGCCCCGAATCGTAGAAAGTGATCCTTTCGTTGGTTATTTGAGCTTTTTCTCATTAGAATCTTCCCCAGGGCAGTCCGCTCCAAGAAATCCGAATGGGGAACTAGTCCGAAATCCTTTGTACATGGAGAGATCATCGTAACACTTTTTCTATTACAGACCACATGACCTGTGGATAAACATATGTGTCTGTAATGCAGTGGTCACCACGGCCCTCTGGAACTACATTCCGTTGATTGTCCAGATTCTCCCGGCTTTTAGGGACAGTTTCCCGGAGCAATGGCAAGAGAAGTCTGATTCTTCTTATTAGAAAACTCAAGTTGTGGCAGGGTTCGAAAGCTGGACCGAGGACGTTCCGATTACTTGCCAACGACTCTACACCCTTTGAAACGTCCACTTAGAAAAATTTATACACGACTGTGCTTAAACTGACACACAATAATTTTAGCGCAACGCAATCTGACTTTCAAAAATCCCTACAAAAGAATGGGCCAGACTAACATTAAACTATACCTTTCACAAATCACTTACATCACAAAAATCTTCGTTACTCGAACTACTGGAGTACAGCGAGCGCCACTATTGCCAGCTAAATAAAGAATTCAAACTACAGAAGGCACTAACTACTGATAGGCATAGTTAGCAATTGAAAGATGATAATAGAGAACAAACAATGTATTTACCTTAACAGTCATAATATATATAGTAGTTCATAATATCCAGTATTACAAATTATCAAAACTCCGCCATCTCTCTCCCCACATCCACCACTGCTGACGGCTCACCTCCAACTGTACAACGCTACGCGCTGTTCACATCCAGCTGCCGCTGCCCAACACTACAATGGCAGACAACAATGCAAACTGGCCACAGACTACACACAGCACAGCCAGTGATTTTCATACCGAGCACTACATATGGTTGCCGATAAGAAAACATAAACAGCCTACTTACATAGCCCCCATGCTCCCCACAAAAAAATTTTACAAATTGTTTTGGGCAGTGGCCAATAATGATTTGATAAAATTTTTCATAATTACAATAACAAAGAAATCAAATGCACACACTTATTGATACAATGTTGGTCAAAAGCTAAAATTTTCTCACAGTCCATAAAGATAGTCCTTATCATTCATCATAATAGGAATTACAGGTTTTTTTTCACAAACTCTCATTAGTAAAAGAAATTGCACACAGAAGTAGTGGATTTCCATGCAGTCTTAAACAAGTAGTGTTGTCCTTCCAACGGAAAGACAGTGCTGACTCTTGACATGCTGACAGGTAATGGGCCACAACAGAGTAAACCCACAGCAGAGTCATTCGACGTTTTGAAGAAGATTGGTAGGTAGGTCATCACAGAGCAGACCCACTGTAGTCCTGGTAGAGATTATGGTATTGGTGGGACACCAGAGGTGCAGACCCACTGCAGTCCTTGTAGAAATAATGGTATTGGTGGGTCATCAAAGGTGTAGACCCACTTCAGTCCTTGTAGAGACGGCCAGCAGCCATCTGCTGCGACTGTGCAGGTGCACAATCATCATTGAAGAGTCTTGCGGAGAATATAGCAAGTCCATAACCCACCACTTGTGCACGCACAAAGTTTTTGGAATTGTCCTTAGAAGTCTTGCAGACAACATAGCAAGTCCATAAACCACCACTTGTACACTCACGAAGTTTTTGGAATTGTCCTTAGAACCAGCAATGCTGTTATCCAGTCCCTTGCTGAATTATTAACACACGTGCAAACACTAACAGTGCCTACTTCTCACATATTGTCCATATACTATGACCAACAGAAATGTGTGCAGTGAAATGAATGCTTACAAGTTACTTAATTTGATGAACTGGTGTCAATTACAATTTTATAACATAAGAATACAGTTACAAAGGTACAAAATACATCATTAAAGAACATAACAATACAGATAACATTTGTGGTAACGCAGGCTTTACAGAAGAATCGAAATAACATATACATCATTGCTACAGGAATTGTGACATGAGTACATACATAAAAGATCAGAATAACTTTTGAAACATCAACTTTACACATGAGCATTAAAACAAAACAGAATAAATAATGTCTAAGCATCTTTACAAGGTAAATAACATATTATTAATGCCAATTATATTTGAGGATAACAGTATTCCTCATCATAGTGAATGTAGCTTATTATTGGAAAAAAAATTCTGCAACATAAATCTTGCCAGATACACATATAAATACAGGAAGAACATAAATACACAAGGGTACACAAACATATAGCGGAATAATACAAGGAAAGGACAGAGTTTGTTTTACTGCAGTATTTTGTATGGAGATCTCCCTTCGTTCATCGTTATTCGCAAAAATCCTATCTATACCTGTTTTCTGTACTTTTCTCGTATATCCTCTCAGTGCATTTCTTCAAATTCATCGCAACTCATTCTCTTATAGGCTACCCCCTCTTAAGCTAACTTAAAACTACTGAGCTCAGATGCTAAACTAAGGGATGAGGCAATGCAGCAGCACAAAACAATTAACACAAACATCAATGACAAAAAATTTAAATAGCCAAAGCAATTGCAATATTACAACTAATATAAGGCACTGTGCAGCAAACAAGAAAAATAAATCCGTAGTAAAACTGGCTTAACAGCGTAATACAAAGTCAAATTCAGTAACACTATGCCTGGCAAACAGCAGTAACTTATACCTAAACATGACAAAGCTCAAGCAGAAAAAATAGTACACTAAAGACAACAATGCAGACAAGGGAAACGTATATTCACATCTTAATGTCTATGTAATTAAAGTGGTGCACCACAACTATTTCTACCAAAGAAATTACCAAGTACATGAAAAGAAAATTATATATGCAGTTACTGTTATTAGTCCCTTCTTATTGTTCTTTCAATTCCAAGAGCTCCTTTTTCGAAGGATGTGGGTCATAAAATAATTATTTAATAGATCTGTTGACAGAAAGTGTTCACATTAGCAAATGCATTTAATTTTATTTTATAAAACCAATGCTGCAACATAGGTGGAAAACAGATATCAAATGAAATAAGCAACTATGTACAAAGCATAAAAATATCATTCAATAATCATGTGGCATTTCATAAGTTAGTAGAAATTCTCTCAATTCTCGTGGAAAGACGCTTGTCATAATCAGGTGTGCAGATGGAAGTATCTTTCCAAGTAATGAGCGTGTCATATTAGCGATGCTTTCTACAAAGGAATGTCAGTGGCGAGGATAATGGCCTCTTTTTTTCTCCACCTAATGGCTTTCTTTTGTCAGACGACTACCTCTCAGCTGGGCGCCTAAAACACATTACGTCAAGGTCACTTACCTTTCTTAACGAAATATTTACGACAGCAGTTTCCGCTACAGTGACAGTCTCATATAAAAAAATTCACAGGTCAAGAATTTGCGTTACAAATCTGTAGAAACAAAATCTTATTGATATAACAGTGTCCAAAAAAATTTTTGTCGGCATTGTGATACATTCACGCATTTACACACATTTCATAACTCTTAAAGTACGATTCTTGGTTTCCAACATCCTTTTTCACAAACCAGAGTCCCTAACCACTACTCATTATTCATATACATATAAACACATAATCACATTCCTCATATACGGTAGCATCAACTTATTGATCATAAACATACCACAACAGCATAATACACATAGTCATCATAATAATAACATCATAACACTTCAGTCAACTCTCAAAATCGTCGTAGCTTCCTCCAATAATTTCAAAACCTAAAATAATTCTCTGCTCATGTCAAAAGTGTCATCTGCCGCAAACGTACTTTAAAAATCGTGATCCCATACCAAGTATATCATTCAAAGCTCTCATAGTATCACAATGGTTCCGAAAAAATATGAACAGTTCACTAAGTACAGACAAAATACAATTTCATAAGTGTGAAGTTATTCAACTGTGTAATTAAGTAAACATCTGTCACCGATGTAGTAAAATAAATATTTGTCTCTCTCAGTTAAATGATCAGACAGCTGTGTAATTCCGCGTTAGAGAAATATGGTACCGATGTGTAAAGTTGTATAAGCAAATACCATATTAGCTAGGGTTCCTTGTGCTTGCCACACACATGGTACACAAAGTAAGTGTGTACCTCCCTGAGGATTAATGTAATTATACCCTCAGGTGTTACAGATTACAGCAATGGAATGAAATGTATAACGGAAAACCTTTGTGTCATTGTACTTCAAATATCTTTAAAAATAAATGTTCTAAATATAAAATTAATCACTCAAATACATGTACTGTAGCGCTAAACTGTGCGTCTTGTTGTAAGATAATCTCTGTGGAAGTGTCGTAGTTATTGTCCTCCGAAAGCTAAGTTCTGCAGAAGTCAATGTACTTACCTCATGATAAACAAAAGTGAAATGCTTTGCGTATAGATATCTTAGTTATTACGCTTATTGTTGTGATGATGAAAGTACTGTGCTGTAACGTATTGTTGTGCTACGGAAAAGGCTGTCTCCTTGTAGTTATACCACAAAAGTTACTACTAAAACATGTTTCACTTTCCAGAACAATTCAGAAAAACTGTGCAGATATGAAACAGAAACACCGCAAACAGATTCTAAGTCTAACAAAGCATACTAGTAATGTAAAGTGAAAAGTTATATGGCAAAGACAAAGTTAAAAGGCAGATTATCTTTCAATAAACGGTTTTACATGTGAAATGTGGTGTAAACCTTTACTCTTCCTAGTACGCAGAGGTTCAACTTGAACGGAATTATCATGCGGTATACGTCGGTGAGGAATACTAAAATTTTTCTCAAGGTTAGCGTCTATGTTATTTTTCTCTGAGCCAGCCGGCGCATGCGGCAGCCTGCCGTGCGAGTCATTGTCTGTTCCTTTGTTGGCGCGCGTCGTTATTGGGATTTGGAGACCTAACTTCTACAAATTCACGTTGTCAAGAGTGCCCTGCTCTGTTTGAGTCCCGCCAGTTCTGATGAAATTCAGGTCTGTCATTATGATTATCTCATCTGTCGTCATGTCGGTAGATTTCATAATTTCTTTCTTGTCGGTCATGTGGTGGAGAGTTTCTTCCTGAATCATAACTGCGCACTGAACTGTTGCATCTGAAGTTATTCTGTCTCCCTTGATAATAATTATTTTGGTTCCCATATTGTCTGTTTCTCTGATTGTCTCTGTGATAGTCATTACCACGGAGAGGTGATCTTTCCCTGTAATTATTACTACTCAGCCAACGGTTGTCATACGGGTGGTGTCTGTTTTGGTCACGATTTACGTTATAAGAATAGCCTTGTCATGTATTATTTCTGTCATCGCGGAATTGTGACAGATGTGACCTGTAATTGTTGTGCTCCTGTTTTCGCGTTCCGCGATTGTCAGTGTCAATTTCCAGTTCTTGTAACAGTCCCTGAAAAGCTTCAATGTCGTCTTTGCAGCGTCCTGCTAAAATAATATGTCGTAAATGTTCAGGCAGTTTGATTAAGCAAATGCGGATGAGTTCTGAGGGGCTGTATGGGTTTGAAACATACTGATTCTTATGCAACATGTCTTCAAAATATTTCATAAGACTGGAAAATTCAGATTGTTCGAAACGTTTCATCATTATGATGCTATGTTTTACTCGGTCTTGTGTAGCTTGAGACCAATATGCTGAGAGGAATGCATGGTAAAATTCTCCTTCACTGTGACAATCGTGAATGACCGATCGCATTCTTACAGCTGGTTCATTCTCCAAGTAGCCACACATAAATTCTAACCTGTGCTCCAATGACCAGTTGGGAGGAAAGCAATGAGAGAATTGACGGAGCCACGCTTGTGGATGAATGTCGTTGGCAGAATTCTTAAACGTTTTGAATTTACATGTAGTAATGAACAGCTTATAATCAAAATCATCATGTCGGCGAGTCACATGTCGGTCATTGTTACGTCGTTTCGGCGGTTCCATCTCAAAATTCGGTGTACCTTGCCAATTTCTTTCATAATTTCCGAAGTGCCCTGTGTTATTATTTTGTGGCTGTTCCGTATTTCTATGTCCCTCTTCCCGTATTGGAGCGCGAGTGTCCTCTGAAATACATAATTCTTGTATTACCTGTGTCAGCTGATCTTGTACTTCCCGTATTTCTCTTTGGTGTTGCGTATTAATTTGATTCAGATTTTGTTTCAGTTTCCTAATTTGTTCCCACTCTTCTGTGTCATTAAAGACTACCGGTTTTGTGTCATTCAGATCTACCTTCGTAGATAAGTTAGTGACCCGATCCGAAACTTCGGCTACTTTCTCCGATAGTGAACACATTTCCTCAGTGTGTTTTTCTGAACCAAGCTTCAGAGTGTCCATTTGTGTTGAAATCGAATCTACTGTGTCCTTTAAGTTTTCCTGAGTTTTTGCAAGTTGCGTAACCGAATCGGTAGATGCAACTAAGTCAATTTTAGCCCACAAGGTCTCATGATTTTCATGAACAATGGTTTGCAGTTCTTTTATGGCTGCTTTGTGATTCTGTAATGCATTTTCATGCCGCAAAAAAAATAGGTTGAAAATGCTCACAAATTTGTGTTTTTACGTCATTACAGACTTTTTGACATTTCGATTCAATGTTATGTAACTCAGTAGTTAAATCTTCACGTGTTTGTTCAAGTCTTGTGTCTAACTTCCGAAGATTTTGTTCCATTGTGTCTAACTTTTGAAGCTTTTGCTGTGTTTGTCTCTGATTTTGTTCCATTGTGTCTAACTTTTGAAGCTTTTGCTGTGTTTGTCTCTGATTTTGTTCCATTGTGTCTAACTTTTTAAGATTTTGTTCCACTGTGTCTAACTTTTTAAGATTTTGTTCCATTGTGTCTAACTTTTTAAGATTTTGTCCCATTTTTCTCTGATTTTGTTCCATTTGTTGCATTAATTGCAATAATAATGTATTAGTGTCTGGAATCTGTTTCTCTATGCTTTTTGGCAGTGCATTTTTACCGGCAACATTCACATTTTGACAAGCAGAAAATGTGTCTTGACTCATTTGAGAAAACGGTGAGGACCCAAAACCTAAGTCTACAGTATTTGCAGTATTGTGTTGTGTCATTTCGTATTCCTGAGGCGAGCTGTGCCGACCGATCGATCGATAATGCTTCCCTGTTCACTACCTGTTTCACTGTCTACACCATTATTTGCCGCCCGCTCCATTTCCCTATGCACAATTACCAAATTACTACTTCGAATGTCTGTTAATTCACTACACAGTGGTGCTGATAAGCTACGCTCTTCGTCACTATTACTTATCTGTTTACTTTGGAGCCTAGTGTTACGTTTTTCACACGCCATTATTGACACAATATTTCACAAGACAACACAGAAAAGCACAATTTGAAGAGCAAAAATAATAGAACACATTAACATAGCACTGAAAATAATATCTAGCTAATTGCAAGCGCAGCTGCGAAGTACTTGGTGCAAATCTAAATGCATGCCACAACTGTGCACAACAATGAAAAACTACAACTACAAAGGAAATTCTCTCTATAATACGCGCTGGCAATAAACAAAATCTACACTAATTACACAAACTACAAGAAAAAATCAGAAGATTCCAGTGAGATATCCTTGGCTAAGGGTCGACATATGAAACGTCCCCTTAGAAACATTTATACACGACTGTGCTTAAACTGACACACAATAATTTTAGCGCAACGCAATCTGACTATCAAAAATCCCTACAAAATAATGGGCCAGACAAACATTAAACTATACCTTTCACAAATCACTTACCTCACAAAAATCTTCGTTACTCGAACTACTGCAATACAGCGAACGCCACTATTGCCAGCTAAATAAAAGATTCAAACTACAGAAGGCACTAACTACTGATAGGCATAGTTAGCAATTGAAAGATTATAATAGAGAACAAACAATGTATTTACCTTAACAGTCATAATATATATAGTAGTTCATAATATCCAGTATTACAAATTATCAAAACTCCGCCATCTCTCACCCCACATCCACCACTGCTGGCGGCTCACCTCCAACTGCGCAACGCTACGCGCTGTTCACATCCAGCTGACGCTGCCCAACACTACAATGGCAGCCTACTTACACCTTTCTTTTCTTTTTCATTTTGTTCGTGGTATTTGCGGACGTCACGTGACATCCGTTGAAGTTTGTTGTTGATCCCTTCAATCAGTTTGTTTTATTACAGAGACCAGGCAGCTATCTGATAGAACGCACTGAGCTGCCGTGCCGGTTTCCCAGACGACGGGTATCTAATTTTAGTGTCCTTTACTGCTGTAGCTATATGCTTTCTTGAACATCTGTATATGTCCTTCTCTTCACTCAGTTTGTTTTATTACAGAGACCAGCCAGGTATCTGATTGAACACACTGAGCTAACGTACCGGTTTCCCAGACGACGGGTATCTAATTTTAGTGTCCTCTACTGCTGTAGCTATATGCTTTCTTGAACATCTGTATATATCCTTCTGTTGTGAATCAGTTGCAGTGTTTTTTCTATCACCCTTCACAGATATTTTTGTGACACCTGAATGTATCTGTTCGACGTCTCTCAGTAGCCTTTGAATGGTTGTTCGTGCCTCTTCACTATAACCACCTTATATGTTATTCATTAGTTAGTGTCTGCAACCTCAGAGAACTTAGCAGGATAAAATACAGACAACAAGCTGCAAAAAAGTGGTTTTTAAAAAACCTTGACCACAGTTTCGACGGATCTAAACCCGTCTTCTTCAGAAGGCCAGACAACTTCACATTAACAGTTCACTCAGAATTGCTAACGTGAAATTGTCTGTCCTTCTATAGGCGACGGGTTTAGATCCGACGAAATAGTGGCTAAGATTATCTGAAAAATCGCAATTTTTAGCAACTGGTTGGCTGTCCGGTATTCCTACTGTTTTGTAGCCGTTACCGAAGTATAGCCTTGATCGAAATATCAGAGAACTTAGACTGCTCATCAATGTATCCTCAGTGCTTCATTGTCCCACGTCACTTCAGAATTTTCTGGAGTATACCCTTTAAGCAAACCTATTCATCATCATTACTGGACCTATCTTTCCTCTTGAATATATCTTGCCATCGAATGTATGATTTTGAAGCCATTCTCTTACCATGATGTAGACCAGCTGTAATCCATCCGTATTGCTTAGCAGTGATTTTCGAGCTTTTTGTATGCTGGTGTTGTTGTTGTGGTCGTTGTCGTGATTTTGAGTCAGAAGACTGGTTTGATGGAGCTTTTTCGCTCTAGTCTGTCCCATCGGCATATTCTATTAATAACAGAATTTTATTTCAGTACTTGGCTTTCCTCCACTCTCTTTCTCAATATTGAGCACACATTCACACGTTGCTCTGTTTTCCATTTATTCCCCTATAGCACTGCGATCATCGCAGTTTGTTTACCTATGATAATCATCTTGTGAGAAACTGCAAAGGATTTAGGAGATCAGCCCAATGAAATGGACAGTGTTCTGTAAAGAGTGTTCTAAAATTAACATAAAAAATAGAACAACAAGGTTTCTGGAGTCTTGTCGAAGTAAATTAAATGATGCTGCGGAAATTAGATTAGTATTCGAGACACGATAAATAGTACACGAGTTTCTCTGATAACTGGTGATAAGCAGACTGCACAAAATATAAAGTTTTGACTATCAATAACAAGAAAAGTGTGTAATCTTAAAAGTTTTGAGGCTGTGGGTTCAGCAAAAAGAAACTTATTCACAATCTCTATTCAGCACAGTCACTTTTGCAAATGTCAGGAGTTCGTAAAATCTTCTGTGACTCTTGTCCGGCCTATTACATAGGGCAAACAGGACGAGCTATATCTGCGATATTTAGAGAACATCTTTTAGGAAAAAGGGGTAGTAATATTCACAATTCATCCTTTGCCGACCACTTATTAATCATAGGACATAAACCCAAAGAAGTGAAAGATGTCAGTATCAGACTCGATATCCTTAAGGAATTGGAAATTTTCAGACACGTCTCGCTCAAAGAGGGTTTTATTCTTGACGAACAATAGCAGCTGCGTAATAAAAAGGTTTAGAGCCGTTACTGAGAATTGCCAGATTTTCGAATTTTCCCTCACCGTAGCGTCGGGAATCTCGGTTTGCGTTATTCAACTGTAGTTGTCAGTCTTATACTTTATTTAAAATTACCTTTAAAAAGGCTGATTTACTATTTTTGTAAATATTCATATTGCCTGTTACCTGGGTATATATTACTAGTGTATTCCTACAGCCATGTAATATTGCGCTTAACGCAAATGTCTATAAGTTTGTCGTCTTGTTACCAGATGGCTCTACTAATCCTCATGTCCATGACAGTGTCGACCTATACGCCATTTAGACTGATGCCTCTTGCGCTATGTATATGCCGGTCTTACAGCAGCTAACTTGGGCCGCGACTTGCAAAAATGGTTTTATCACTCTGTGATAAGTGTCTGTCTTCTTTATTATGATGTTTAATATTGACTCATGAAACAAAACATGTCATGTGACGAGAGATCTGTTGCTGAAATAATTTTTTATGTGATTTCATGTAAGTACAGTTTGGTTGAGAATTTTCACTTATGTATCTATTTTATTTTTCTTATCTGTACCTTATATATAATGTAGGTAAATTTTACCATTCTGACGAAGATAGTCTTAGAACTATGGAAACCTGGTTAATGTGTTGTTTTTTTTTTAATTTTGTGGCCTCGGTTGGCCGACTATTACATTTTAGAAAAGTGTGTCTGAAAAATGGAAATTTTTTAACACCGAAAATGAATGGAAGTGCTAGAATGATTTTTCTGGGTGTATTGTAGCCCCATATGAAACTTAAACGTGCACAATGAACAGTACACACAGTGATTAACTCTTTAACTGACCTATTCTACCTCCTTTTACTTCCAAAGTCTGTCAAACCTATACGCGTCCTGCACCGTCGGCTAAACCGTCAGAGTACGTTGCTGCTCGAGTGCACGTGTGATCTTTATTGGAGTAAACACAGAGTCCTTTTGCCCCAGGGACAAAGGACACAGCAGTGGTACAGGCATTAAACAGTTTGGCTCTGTTGATGGAAAGTCCCACTGCGCCAAACGCCGTTGTCTCCGTGTTTGCGAGTGGGGTAGTGGTGTATACTGAAACATTCATGTAGTCTCTTTCCGCTGTGGTTTCAGTGCCACGTGATTTACTTCACTTGTTACCTGTCCAATACGTCGCTGCAGTCGCTTGTCGCTGTACCGTGTGGATAAAATAGGAAGCTGACTGGCAGCAACCAGTGTAGTGCGTTTTGGATAAGATTAGCTACAGCTTCCATTTAAACACATTGACTAAATGGAGCGCAATAAACCAGTTGTAACAAATCTGAAAGAGGTAGCGAACATAACAGATTCCACGTAGGCAATTACATCCTAATCAGTGACCCTGCTATCCAGAAAGTATGTAAATTACTGTCCCTAGAAAAAATTCTTATAGTTATTAATATTGAATAGTTTATTTGTAGTGGAACAACCCTACATGTAAAGTTCAATGTCATCTGTTCTTTGAATATGATAGAAGGGATTCAGCTAATGTATTGGAATGATAGTCTTCTACGGTTTCTTCATGGGGTAAAAACGTACACGTTTGCTAAAACATTCGATGCTTTTGTTCGCGTCTTACATTCACATGTACATCTATATTCCTGAAGGCTTACGGTGTGTAGCGGTGAGTACTTTGTCTATCACTGAAAATTAAAAAAAAATGGCTCTGAGCGCTATGGGACTTAACTTCTAAGGTCACCAGTCCCCTAGAACTCAGAACTACTTAAACCTAACTAACCTAAGGTCATCACACACATCCATGCCCGAAGCAGCATTCGAACCTGCGACCGTAGCGGTCGCGTGGTTCCAGACTGTAGCGCCTAGAACCGCTCGGCCATCCCGGCCGGCTTGAAAATTCATTCCTAGTTCCAGTCGCATCTGGTTCGCCTGCTAAACCTCCGTGTGAACTCGTCTAATGTTCTCACCATGGTCTTTACGCAAGAAATACGTAGGAGAAAACAAAACATTTTTTTTACTGTTCTGGGAAAAGTATGCTCTCGGAATTTTAACGGTAGACCACACCGTGGTGCAAAACGCCTCTCTGGCAGCGCCTGTCACTAGAGTAGACTAAGCATATCCGTGACGCTTTCGTACTTACTAAATGAACCTGTAACGAAACGCGTTGCTCTTCTTAGGACTTTCCTATCTATCCCATCCGGCCAGATCGCAGACAATATTCAATAATTAGTCGAACGAGTGTTTTGTAAGTTACTTCCTTTGTGGGTGGACTACGTCTTTCTGAGGATACTCCCAATGAATCTTAGTCTGACTTACTGGCGATTAATTTCATGTGATCGTTCCACTTCAAATCGCTCTGCACGTATACTCCTAGATATTTCATGGAAGTACCTGCTTCCAGAGATTTTTCTGCAATAGTGTAATCTCTGTATATAAAAGGAAACGCCCATAGTGACTGTCTTATCGTCCCCCAGTCCAAACCGCTAAGGAAAGAAATTTGGAGCGAGAGTTGATTTTATACTGTAGACACCCTTTAAGAGGTGATGTTTCAATATTCACCCTATACAGGGTGAGTCACTAACTATTGCCAACAAGAATAACTCCGAAAGTATGATAATAGTTTAAATGTTTGTGGGACAAATGTTGCGTGGGACAGGGGGGTTATAATATGATGTTTGCTTTTTGTTGTTAGGTGGGGTCGCGCCAGAGATATGAAGGTAATTTTTTATGGGTTTCTATAGTTTGGTACTTATTTTCTGATAGCGACTGTCGAGAAGAATCCATTGATGGGAAACAGTAAGGTCTCTGAAGTTCAATGAGGGTCAAAAAGATGGCATGGACCGTTGGAATGAATTAGAGATGTATAGACATATCGAGCGCAAATATGGAAATTTACTAAATGGCAACCTGCAGCTTTCATGTAGGCAGTTTTTCGATGGTGTCAAACCCACACTGTTCGCAAAAAAAAATCTTCATATGACTGCTGGTAGGCTTTGCGAGTGGTTCACTACCTCAAAATTCTTTTGTACAATTTTTGTGCGTAGAGTTTCGTTTGTCAGCTTATATTGTACTAGAATATTGATACCAGCCACTTTTCCTATGTTTGCCATGATTCAGAGACCTATGAATCTTTGCTCCTTACGGTTATTATATTTGATAGCGTGCGTATTGACGTCCAGTTTACTTCCTGTACGATGATGTACTGGAGGTGATTTTCATTTCATTGCTGTCATTATCCTTGTAATAACGTACTTATACATAGGTACCACTATATCCATATGACAATGTACTCACAGTCCTATAAGGATCTTAACTTACGTTAGCATATTTTATATATTTGTCTGTTTCAGCGTGTTATTTCAGACTCGTTAATTTGCGTAGTGTATATTTCTGTTACTAATTGCAATGTGCTTACCCTTATTGGCTGTTTAGACCGCCAAGAGTACGTGTTTATCGGCGCATGCGCCGCAGGAGTTTTTTTTTTCTGACGTCCACGCTCTCTACTCTCTCTCAATCGGCATGTAGCTACTGACTTGGTCTGTTATTCTACGTGATTGATTTTACTGATATGAAAAGCCCTTTCTTGTAGGAGGTCTTAATTTTTATGTATGGAGATACAGACCGATGCCGATAAATGTCATATGGAGACAGCTTTTACAAAGTTAGTCCTACTGTGAAATTTGTAAGTTCAACTTGCCCTATCTTGATATATACCATGTTTTTTCTCGATATTCCTACAATTGTTGTAGAGAGCAGCTTCTGATAGAATATGGGTCTATAGAATTTTCATTGTAAGTTATCGTATCGTATACAGTCTGTCCTTCTGAAGAATATGGGTTTAGACCCGTCGAAACCGTGGTCCGGGTTTGCATCTGAGGTGGGCTGTCCTTTATTCCTGCTGTTCTGTAACAGTTGCTGTAGTGCATCCATGCTCAAAGTATTAAACTCTAATGTCCTCCTCCTCCTCCTTCGCCTCCTCCTCCTCCTCCTCCTCCTCCTCCTCCTCCTGTTCCTCCTCCCACTTGTGTTTCTGTGTTTCTCCTGACTTTCCCTGAACTTCTTCCTTCTTTCATCGATCAACTGAAGTATTTCTTCTGTTATCCAAGGTTATCTCCTGGTTACCTTCTTAGCACCCACGTAGTACACTACAATGATGTGTCAAAATGTTGTGGAGTGAACAACTGATAATAAAATCCAAAGTCCCAACTAAATTTCAAGTTAAGTTCAAGGAAAGCATAGACTATACCTAAAACACTGCAACCAATCCAGGTTTGTATTGAGTTCGCACTGAATGTAATGGATCCATTGCCCATTGAAGCGAATCAGTAATATGAAAGCGTGTAAGGGGTTCACCTCTCTGCGGGAGCAAATTTAACTTCGATGTATTGCCCACGCACTGCCTGCGACATAAAATATCTTTGCTACAATAGAGTCACAGGTCAGAGCACTCTCGGCAATAGTCGCAGTCAGTCGCTGCTGCAGTGCAGTTGTAGTTGTCTCTGGTACAGTGCAGATTATAGCCATGCATTGTAAGGTAAATTTTACTATTTTTATTGGCATGCGCATAGTTAAGTCACTTGTCTGAGATGTTAATATGAATTTGTTTCCATCTTTTTTGTGACTCGTCAGCACCAGTTGACTCAGATTTGTAATATTCAATTTTTCATATAATGGATTGCAGATCTTTATCAATAACGTAAAGGATTTTCAGAATATAATTTTTACCAGTCAACAAAAAAGGAATGATTAATTTTGCCTTAGTCATTGCCAGTCCCGATCCCGTCATTTATTTAAATTTAAATATTTCAGAAATTTTCTCAGATCATAGTGTTCTTTAGCAATCAGACGATCAGCTGTGCAGCTATGTCAATAAGCAAATTCGGTATTTCTAATAATTCAGGTCTCAGACAAATATTGTCCAGTATTCGTAGATAGGCCAGCATTGCACTAAGCTGTGCCATTTACGAGCAGATATAGAGACAGCATTATCCGGCGACACCATCATGAGGTAAGAAATTTTGAGTTTATTTCTCACAGACAGATTCAGATTGATTTCGCAGGGCTATGGCGTAGCGCTGCTTACGTCATAATTTATCAGTTTCCATGAGTTAAAATATTATCAAAAAGATTATCGCTTTTATTTTATACGGGAAGGTTACACGAGATGATATTCGGCCAGGATCGTAATTTTGAGAATTTTCTGAGAAGTAGTCAGCAATATATCTGCTCTTACTTATGCAGTGTTAATTGTAGTTGGAATTTGGAGCAACGCATTTGATAATTTCTCATATTTTTTCATAGATCGTCGGCAATTTATTGTTCTTTGATGTCATTCTACTTGCTCCACTTTGTGTCCGCTTTGTCTTTGTTTGATGTTGTGTCCACCTTTGACTTATGAAAACACTGCGAAAAGCTACAAACACTACATCGCAAAGTTCAATGAATGAAAACGACGATTTGATTAGTTTAACTGGTGCGTGTCAACCACCAGTAACATTTCGAATCCAAACGATGAGGAAACAGATTTAATTATGTCCACAGTAAATGTAACAATAATTGATGACGCGGCGCTTTCCACTACAACGAACGCTGCCTAGTTTCACACAATGGGAGTGTAGAATTTACACAGTGAGAAGCTATGTTACTAATGAAAACGTGCAGTTTACTCAAAATACGTCAGATTTATGTGGTTCCAATGTAGTGACCCACAGTCTACAACCTATCAGCAGACCTTTTCGTGAATCAGACAATGACCAAATGGTTACAGAACACGTATCAAATGCAGATACACTATCACACAGCACAATAAACAGAGTCGCTAATTTTGACGTTAATCAGGTTATGGCAATATTTCCAAAAACTTAATAAATTGAACAAACAACTTAACGAAAATTTCAAGCAGTCGAATGAAAAAGAAGACAACAATTACGAACAACTTAACAAATGCCTTGATCAGTCGGCTGAAAAAAATGACAGATAAATCAAACAAACCGACGAAAATTTCAGACAGTTTAATGAAAAATTTGACACCTCTATTGAACAGCTTACTGAACAGGTAACAGCTGTTGCCGAGCAATGCAGTGAAACTAAAAAACAATTACGTGAGGAAATTAAGGCCTGTGCCAGGAATTGCAGTGAAGAAACCAGAAACGTTGCACGAGAGATACGCAACACACACGAATCTACAACAAAATTACAAAAAAAGATGAAATCAACACAGTTGCCAAACAATATTCAGTAAACACAACACAGTTACATGACGAGATTAGAGCAGCATTAGCAGAACTTTCGCATGCTTTGCAAGCGAAAATTGACGAGAAATTTGAACAACAGAACACCCAAATTGACGAACGTTTTAATAACCCCCTACAAAACAGCGAAACGCATTACTGCAAATTCATACAAGAACAGAACAAAGTAAAGAAACAAGCCATGGAAACAATTACTACACAGAGATAGGAAGATAAGCTTAAGTTGTTCGCGAAAGCAAAAACATATGTTGCCACCAAAATTGCTACAGTATTGGATGAAATTAACACAGTGAAACAATCGAACACAGATTTACGGGATGAACTTACCGATCTGAAAACAAAAATAAGCTCTAGGATTCAGATCTTAGGAAACAAATACATGGAAGACTTTCAGATAGTTACTGGAAGACTTGAACAACTGGAATTAGTACAGGATGCCGATGCCATTAAAGCAGACGTTAAGACGTTAAACAAAACCTTGCGTAAAATGCAAAAACAGATTGATGGTTGTGACGCTTGAAATGATAGGTAAAAACACTAACAGAAAAATTTGATGAATTAGCCAGTAGAGTTGACCTTATTGAGGACAATAATGACATTAAATCAGACGATACGTTACCAGTTTCCTTCAATCAGAAGCCCGAATTTCAAAATATGCAACAATCAGTTAGTTAGGTACATCAAATAATATGCTACGTCGAAAAATGTCATCTTTACAGCATGAAGTGACATAAATGAAAATAACATCTCACAGAATACGCCACATTCTGAAAATCATCACGCTATCACAGCTAATACAACTCAAGTTGATTACAGAGAGTTCGTGACTTAGACTCCGAACACACGCAGACAAACACATTCTTATACAACCCTGATCTTGCTCAAACACACAGAGACGAAAATTTTGAATGCAAGCACTTTTTATTCGTTAGGAAATATAAGATATTTAAGTAAGGCATAAATCCACCCCAAATCCACCCCATGGACTGTACACAACAATTTACATTTGCATTTCCACCAACTTGGCCTGTAACACACAAGTTAGAATTTATTTCTAGCTTTTTAGAAGGCGAACCGGCAACTCAAATGAGACAGATCACAAGACAATGTTACTTAGTAGAAGAAATTCAAAATGCTTTTCTGTCAGCGTATTGGTCGAAAACGACACAGCGCGGTATAAAGGATCAGTTAATCAGCCTACCGAATTATGAAAACTCAAATTTCTCCACTATCACGCAGTTCTTTGAAAATATGGTACAGCAGAACCAATATTTATGCGAACCATACAGCGAGTCAGCACTAATCCAGCTATGTATTTCGAAATTACCACAATCGTTAAGGGTATCGCTCTTAACTGGACAACAGAAAGAAAACATTTCGGCATTTAGAGATTTATTACAGCTTTTGGAAGCCCAGCCGTCAGATTATTCATTCATAAATAAAAATTTTCCACAACATATCCAAAGCCAACAGGTATATGGCAACTACGACCAGCCACGCTATTTTAATAGCAAGGGAGATAGACGTTCCGGAAATGACAAGAACTACCAGCTTTAATAACAGACAGAATTTTAATCAGCAGTATGTACAAAATTTTCAGCAACCGCAGAGACATCTTGGCAATAATCGAGGCTTTTCTCCATAACAGCAAAAGAATCAGCCGGTTGGCGTATCTAACCAACAATGTAATTTCCAAAGTCAGCCAAACTTTAATGTTCCGCCGCCAGCACGTGTAGCATCGGCTCCATCGAGCAGTGACGCTCAGCAACAAGGAAACCAATACGCACAGAAAAACCGTTACTTCAGTTCTCATCGCAGCGCGCCGTATAATAGTAACTATCATGAAAACGTAAATGCTATGAGCACAGTTTTCAACGCACATTTAATAACTGTACGTCTTGTCAGCAGCAGAACCATCCACAACCACAGACTATAATGAATGAAGCAGACAGTCGATATCATCCTCAACCTAGCACGTCAGGACGAAGTAACAGAACAGTACAGATAGCTGAAATGTCACAGCATCCTCCCGCGAATAACAGCACCCCAGAAAGAATTTGACTACGTACAGTACCGCTTGCATCTTCCAGCCACGTGAGTAACACCTTTGATAGACAAGGTTTTTTTCACGAAAATGTCATTACTTTTGACGATATCCTAGATACATGAAAAACCAGTTATACAAAAAGCTACTCCCCACCCTGTTATTGAAGCAAAAATTGGATTATTCACATTTTCAGCAGTAATCAATTCTCGATCATCTATTTCGGTAATAAATGAAGGCACTTTCAACAAATGTAACAACGGAAACAATTATGCTACGTTACCACTAGGCAAAACTGAAGTAAGAGGTGTAGTATCCGGTAAAAGAGTAGGTGTAAAACTACAGACACACTTATAACTTTGTATTGCAGGTCACTCGTTTCACCCAAACTTTTGGATTGTTCCTTTACTGAGAACAGACGCTATTTTAGGCACGAATTTTTTGGTACAAAACGACGCAATTATTGATTTCAAAAAGGCTTATTTGATGTTAAAAGATGGAAAAGAACAGCTTGCATTGAAATTTCAGCACACATTATCAGCAGAACAAGCAATTAATCGAACAGAAGTCATGTCTACATCCCGTAACACAGACTGGCATTGCACCTTTTTCACAGATACGTATGTACACAACTACGGTACACGAGACGAATTTGATTACGATGTGATAGAAACTATTTCTGAGCAAGTAAAACAGAACAACGCTAATACAGATGACGAACGTAGTAAACTACGTGACATTCTTTTACAGCAAGACCCAGTTTTCGCCAACATCCCTGATACTATGTCCGGTTTTATGTATGAATTTCAAGTTAAACAGCACGACACATTTAAAGCCAAATATTATCCTATTCCTTATATCCATAGAGAACAAGTCAAGAAAGAACTACAAGCTATACTAGACCAAGGCATTATCGACTCGGCAGTTACTCCGTAAATAAACTCGCTTCACATTGTGAAGAAGAAAGACGCCTCACTTCAGCTTTTACTTGATTCTTGTCACGTTAATGACATTATCATTAATGAAACAATCGCCCACAGACACACGAAGAACTTCTTCAGAAATTTCGTGGTATTGCTATCTATGCCACCATAGATTTATAATCCGGGTTTTGACAGATTCAGCTCCACCGGAACTGCAAAAAGTACACAGCTTTTCTCTGTTTTGGTGATAGTTATCAATTTGGCAAATTACAGTTTGGTTTAACAATTGCTTCAGCAGCTTTTATTCGTGGTATGAACACAATACTTCCGAAATAACTTAAAGATAGAATCACAACGTACGTAGACGCCATCCTTATAGCAGAAGCTAACTGGTCTCAACATAATTTCATTCTTGAAAAACTGTTATAAACTTTTAGTGCACAAGGACTCACAGTTAACCTTAGCAAGTCGCCCTTTGGCAAAACCTCCATTAAATTTCTTGGGCTTGTAATCTCAGCAGAAGGCATTGCGCCTGATACTGAAAAACTTCAAGCTTTATGTGACATTACTGTTCCAACTACTAAGAAACAACTCTGTAGTTTTCTAGGAATAATTAACTTTTCTCGTAAATTTATTCGTTACTCTGCTTTGGACACTCCTAGATTATGCCAGCTGACAGGCAAAAACACGATTTGGTCGTGGAATAAGCAAACAAAATCATAATTTATTAATCTGAAACATGCCTTGTTGAATGCACCTCTTTTATCACACGCAGATCCCACCAAAATTTTTTCCATTGCTACAGACAGTTCTAACACCGGTCTAGGAGCACACATTTTTCAGAAATCGAAGAAGATGGCACTACAGTAATCAAAAACAGCGCATTTGCAAGTCGCATTCTATCTACTACTTAACGGAATTATTCAGTTACAAAGCTTGAAACATTATGTGTTGCACTATCCCGTTCTCTCAGCAACAATCAGCAAGATGTCGCAGCGAACTTCTGCCAAACAAATTTCAGCCTCATGTATCCAACAAGTTACATTTTAAATTTTCATATCGTCCTCATTACGAGACGTTACGAAAGAACAGAACAAAGATAGTGTACGAAAAGAAATTAAATACCTTTGGGAAGATAGGAACAATGTTACCATTAGAAACCATTATACTGTATGCAACAACATTCTGTTGCGCCGCTCTCGCCCTGACGACAACAGTTGGTTGCTCTCATTCCTGAAGAGCTTGTTAACAAACTAATTTGGTACACTTATTTAAACTACGGCCATTATGGAGCCAAAAAATGTTTTCTCATCCTAGGACAGAATCGTTATTTTGCCAACATGGAGAAACGTATTCGACGAATTTTAGCGTCATCTAAAATCTGCCAGAAAGCTAAATCATCCACTACTTCATACATTACACCGTTATATCCTATTGTAATTAAATTAAGGCATATGGCCGCTGTAGACATCTTTGGACCGATTCCTAGATCTAATAGAGGCTTCTTACATCTTCGTCGCTTTTGAACTCACTTCGCAATTTGTTACCTTTACTCCGCTACGCAAAGCTACTGCTAAATCTGTTTCAAATGCATTCGTAAAATATTTTCTGGGTCATGTAGGTCATGTATTAATAGTAATTTCCGACAATGGATCACAATTTCGATCTGCAACATGGACACGTATGTTACAAGCTAGAAACATTTCCCCGATTTCTATATCCAAATATCATGCTTCTTCCAACCCTTCTAACTTTGGATGAAGGAAATTGGTAAATTACGTAGAATATACTTCCATAAGAAACATATTTTTTCATTCCAAGATGTAAGTCATTGTAAACCAAATGAATCCACTATGTAAGTCTCCTGTTATTTTGAAGAACGTTGAACCACCCAATAAAAATTAATAAACTGGTATCTTTTCCTACATCACTTCGACTACACCACCAAGAAATACTTGACATTGCCCTCAACAATATCGAGCGTACCGCACAGCGCCGCAGAAGAGAGCAAAAACAGATTTGTAAACTCCGTGAATTTCACATAGGACAAAAAATATTGGTACGCACACAACGTTTTTCCAATAGAGTAAAGAGTAGATGCAGTACATTTGAACGCCCATACGCTGGTCCAAATAGAATCCGCAGCATTCCTCACCCCAATGTAGTACATATCGAAACTTCACCAGCCAGAAAGTCAAACGGTAAGCACCACATTTCAAACCACAAACCCTTTATAATATGAACTTATTTTATGATTTATCACACTGTAATGCCATTTCCAGTTACATTTACATTTATGTCACCACATACTGATTATGATTATATTTTTTCAAGGCAAATGCCCGGCAAGATGAGGTTAACAAGTCGCGGTTCTTGTCGTAATACCAGACCGTGCACACTTAATAAATAACATAATTTTTCTTGGCAAATTTGCAGTAAATTGAACTTAGTAGGTCAGTTCACTTACTGTAATCACAGAACTAGCACAGTTTCCACATTATAATGTACATATGATGGTTTTCCTGTAGAACACTGAATATTTTCTGTTTCTACTACGTAGTTTTTAAGATATAACAAATACCAGTTCACTTTGATGTTTTTGCATTATGATATCCCACTGTCTTGTTTATTGGATATTTCTTAATGCCAATACATTGTGACATTGTGTACGTATTTCTGCACTTGAAAAAATTCTTGTGTATGGGTTAGTACCTACCACATTTCTCTATTATGCTATGCTATATGCACATACCTTGACGTACATTATAAAATAAAATACATTTTCCTAGGTTATATTTGATCATACGATTAGATATAAGTTTTCTCTTACTGTGTATATAATGTAAATGCTAGATATTAATCCATATTCATAATTTTCAGAAAGTACTACCCTGTAAAAGAAATAAATTAATCAACCATAGTGTTTAGTGTAAACTGACGTCCATATTTTACCATCAGAACGAAAGGGAGAAAATTCAACACTGCCACGAAAAGTAACTGTATAGGAATTAACAACCATTGACAAGAATATACTGTACACATCGTATGATAGCAATCTTGACTAATGATTTTTCTTTTAGAGTATGACGAGACTGTGGCAGACT